>NC_133650.1:151378052-151497692 GCF_009905375.1 Apium graveolens
TGGATCAACATTGAACATTCTCTTCCTTCACTGGAAGGGGTAGATCCTTTATTGATCATACACTATCTTCGTGTACAAATTCCTATACCCAGTAGAGCCCTTATAATTGTCCCCGGAGACTAAGAACTAAACCAAAGCATAGTTCAGTGTACACAAGATGACTATGATGACCTCAAGTCTAAGGATACTTGTACAACTATCACTATGTGAACAACTGCTGACACGTGAGTGAACTCCATCAGTTGTTCAGCTGTGTGAGTCATGTTCGGTGAACTTATTCTATAATAAGCACCTACATACTAGCTATAGTGTCACCACACAAATGTCTATGAGAACAGACATCCTTCATAATGAAGTAAGCATAGTATGTACCGATCTTTGCGGATTATTAATTACCAGTTAGTAATTCTACGACCAGGAACTATTTAAGTTTAGAGTTATCATCTTTTAGGTCTCATTATTATGATCTCATCAAAATCCATAAAAAGCTTTACTCTAAACTGTGGTATATCTTATTTAAATACTTAAAATAGATAGAGCCCACAATAAAAACAAAAACAAGTCTTTTATTAATATCAATGAAATCAAAACAGATTACATAAAAGTTATTCCTAAATCCTCATACATGATTGGACTTTGGACATATCTCTTTCAATTAGTAATCAACTAATTATTATTCACCTTACCAAATATCATTTAAAATAATGATTTTTACATAAATCAAAATATTATTTCATAAATCACAAGAATTATACCATAAAATTGTTTAGAATTTTAGAGATTTAATGAGATCATTTTTATAATTTTAAAATTAAATTATTTTTTTAAACTAATTTTCATCATAAACCAATATCTTAAAAATCACGCACAAAATTTCAAATAAAAACACTTAGTTTGTCGATTTATAATATTCTGCTATACTAGCCACATAAACACATAATCAACATGTATTCGTACAATTCTTTAATAATTTATAACCAGATATTCATATATGACTCGATTACAAATAATTAAATACCGGTTGTTACGTCCTCTCCCCCTTAAAAGATTATGTCCCCAGAATCTAGGAGAATAAATGAGGATATTGAACCCGCATATCAGACTCTAACTCCCATGTTAACTCTTCAACCTTGGGATTCCTCCAAAGTACTTTCACTAATATCACCGATTTATTTCTAAGACTCTTTTCTTACCAGTCGAGTATCTTGACAGGTTGCTCTACATATGACAAATGTGCCTGAATTTCTATTGGCTCAAACTCTATCACATGCTTGACATCTGGATTATACTTTTTAAGCAATGACACATGAAATACGATATGAACGTGCTAATATTGTGGCGGAAAAGGTAGCTCGTACGCAACTTTCCCCACTTGACCCAAAATTTCAAAGGGACCGATGTATCGCGGTGCTAACTTTCCTTTCTTCCCAAATCTGCTCAATCCTTTCCATAATGATACTTTCAGCATTACTGCTTTGCCTACTTGGAAATTCACATCCTTTCGAGTAGGGTTTGCATACTTTCGTTGCCTGTCTTGAGCAACAAGCAATCTCTTCTAGATCAATTTGACCGTCTCTTTCATCTGTTGAAACATTTCGGGGCCGAAAATCTTTCCTTCTCCAACTTCGTCTCAACTCATTGGCGATCTGCACTTCCTTCCATATAGAGTTTCGAATGGCGGCATGCCAATACTAGAGTGATGACTATTATTGTAAGAGAACTCTACAAGCGGTAGACGATCGTCCCAACTTCCTGCGAAATCGATTGCACAACTACGCAACATATCTTCAATTATTGGAATAGTCCGCTCGCTTTGACCGCCCGTTTTGGGATGATATGTCGTGCTCATATTTAGATTTATGCCAAGACTTTCTTGAAATTGTCTCTAAAATATCGAGTTAAATTGTAGATCTCGATCTGAAACTATCGATATAGGTACACCGTGACTTAATACAATTTTGCGCACGTACAAGTGAACCAACCTATCCAACAAAGACCTCCCATTGATTGGAAGAAAATGCGCTGACTTCGTAAGAAAATCAACTATAACCCATATAACATCGTTTCCGGATCTTGTTCGAGGCAATCCTACTATGAAATCCATGAAAATATTCTCCCACTTCCATTCTGGAATCTTTAAAGGCTGAATCAGACCACTAGGTTTCTGATGTTCTGCTTTCACCCTTTGACAAGTGTAACACTTGGCGACCCATTCTACAATTTCTTTTTTCATGTTTGGCCACCAGAACTTCTTCTTTAAATCCTGGTACATCTTTGTACTTCCTGGATTAATTAAAAATCTCGAGTGATGTGCCTCTTGTTAGGGCTGATCATGGGTTACGTAACCCGCATAACCCGAACCAACCCAACCCTGAAATGATCCGTTTAAACCGAACTGTTTAAAACCGTGGGTTTATTGGGTTGTTTTTTAATTGGGCCGTTTATAATGGGTTGGGTCAGATTTTATCCTTTTAAAAACCTAAACCAACCCAACCCGGTTATATTACTAGGCCCAACCCATTTTAAATATTTTACACCCCTGGACCCTGGTCCCTAACCCCGACCCATTTACAATATTGCATCCCCAACTAAACTGTAACACCCCCAGATCCGGGGTCGGGGATCCGGGTCGTCACGGTCTTTCTTTCCACAATATCACTTCACTTAATTAATAATAAATAACCTTATGCTGTGACCCCACACGAACACACACCACAACCCGTTATAGTCTCAGAGATGAAATTTAAATAAGTACAAGTCTTTGAATCCACAATTTAAAAGTTATTACAACCCAAAATGATTACTTGATAAATTTACAGTTAATTGCCATTATCTGCCACAAGTTATAATTATACATAATTGATTCTCAAAAGTAGATGGTCTGATCTACAATAGATCTACCTCTGCAGCTATAGCAGCTACAACATCAACGGGAAGACGCGGGACGCTTCCCACGCGCTTGCGCTGGGTCTGCTGGAGTCTGGCCATCTTTCCTAACTGTTGTTGTGTAATGAAGAAATAAAGCAAGGGTGAGCAGCAAGCCCACCAAAATAATATGTATAATGATTTACAATATATGAGCCTTCTCATAGTACTCATGAAAGTCTTGGTCAAAAGAAATGAACCAAGTTTGATATCTTAATGCGATGAAGTCGCAAAATATTCAGTATATATACATATATACTTTTCAAAATCTTGGAAGTCCTCTTCCATGCATAATATACACAGAGTTCCAGTGTATAACTGTATAAAAATATTGTTGCAAGGTGATCTCATATATCTAACCTTGTCTCAACGTTTTTCTGAAAATCTTTGTCATTCATAAGATAATCATTAACTAGATATAAGTTTAAAAGATGAAGTTACAAGATACCCCAAAATACTTATATCTTTCCCAAATACTACTTGAACTACCCCCGTTCAAGTTATAATCAGTTTCAAAGGTTCATCACATAGATGAGACTATAAGACAAGATTTGAATAGATTCAATCTTTGAATATCATTATAAATAATGAAGTTACGAGATACTTCATTAAGTCCCGATATATAAATATATTCATATATATCTCCCATACATTTCCTGAAAACCTCTGTCATGTAAAGTATGAACAGAGTTGCAATATCCAATGAATTTGGAAGGAAAAGAATTTTGGCATAAACCAGATATCTTGCTGATCAGGCAAAGATACCATTAAGTAACCTTTTCTACTAGTAGATGGATGAATCCCCCACCGGTCATCACCCTGGCCACATAAGGACCTTGTGCTGGACCGCCACCCGGCCTCTTACGCGTTGATGGACTGCCACCCAGCCACTTACACATTGATAGACCGTACCCCGGCCTGTCGCTTATGCCGACTCAATTAGATGGGCTTACTTCCCGAACATTGGGCAAGTAATCAATTCATTCATCAAAACAGCAACCTTGTTGCGAATATAAAATACACCACATAGCCGGATCCCTTAGATTTGTGAGCGAGTATTCAAGTCCCCTTAAAATGGAAGATCTTGAATTTGGAAACAAGTTTTGGGATCCTCTCTACCTTTTAAATTCATTTTGAAGACTCGAAAACATTTTTAAGAATGTTGGAGTAATGCTGATTTAATAAAATAAATCAGTCCCAATATGAAAGAAATATCTGAATATTATTATTTAAATAATATTCCCATAAAGAATAATTGAGGTAGAAGTTGGAAAACTTATACTTGAATGAATAGCAATTAATCAAAGATATACTTATACGAAGGTAATATCTTTATTTGAATAATCAAAAATAAGTTTGATTATCGACACCTTATTCTTTAATACAATAAAGAATATTATAAGTAATAAGCGGAGTCATAATACCTCGAATGAATATTATAAATAATATTCATTAAATAAAATAAAGGAGTCATACATCCTCAAATGAATATCCAATTAATAATCATTAAATAATATAAACTGAGTCATAAGCCCTCGAATGAATATTCAAATCATATTGAAATAATAAAATAAACTGAGTCATAACCCTCGAATGAATATTCAAATCATATTCAAATAATAAAATAAACTGAGTCATAACCCTCGAATGAATATTCAAAATAGTATTCAATTAATAAAATAAAAGGAGTCATAAGTCCTCCGATGAATATTCAAATCATATTGAAATAATAAAATAAACTGAGTCATAACCCTCGATTGAATATTCAAAATAGTATTCAATTAATAAAATAAAAGTTATCGAATAAACCTTATTCGATTAATAGTTTGGAAAACTATAACCATATATATATAAAAATATATATGTTATACTCGGGAACATCGACTCCCGGTTTATAAATATGTTCACCTTTGGGTCCCCTATACTAAGGGTATACGCAACTACTGCTTATCTCTAGCATAGGTATTATGCAACTATAAGCATCGAAATCAACAGATAGATAACCAGATTACGAAACAGACATGCATATATACCATATCAGCATGCTCCAATATATCGCAAAATTTGCTAATAACAATCATGCACTTATCACAAGATAATGCATATACATATATTTATATCACAACAACAGTTATAACGGGTAGAAAACTTGCCTGAGCGACTTGGGGTGATAAAAGGCTCGGGACGAGTCTGGTAACCTATAAACAACAAGTAAGTTGGAATTAAACCAAAGTCACTTGTAAATCTATACTTTAACTAACTTAGACTCTAACGCTTGTTTTGCGCTTACTGATTTGCTTAAGTCACCCGGGTACCCTCAGCTCCACCATTTTTAATAATTTAACCTTTACGAGTTTTAAGGCGATTCCTTCGCGAGTGTCTTACCAACTGCCTAACACACTTACCATAAATGTTTCATGCATTAATTAACCCTTTTTGGTCTTTAACCTATGTTTCAAAGTAAGGCAAGGGGAAAAGTTTCGTTCGCGAAACGCCGTTACTTGAAACGGTCGTTTCTCCTAAACCGTGCATCGGAATCGAACGAACTACATATCAAAACGAAGCTCGTAACATGAGCTATCTAAACATGGCAGTGGTCATAATCTAGCAGGGGGTTCTCAGGTCCTAATGCTATGCACAAAAACAGTCCAAAGAAAATCGGACGTTACGACGGCTATGTTTACGCGATTTCCAATATTTTAAACCATTCAAAACCCTCCCAATTCAACCTCAAATCCAACATACAACCAACATCCATCCTTATCACATTATAACAACCTCAACCAATTCAATTTTAACATTCATACTTATGCCTAAGCTTAACTTTAACCATTCTTAAGTTCTTTTAATCAAAACCACAACATTTACCATTCCATTTCACTACCATTCCAAATCCCAAACTCTAAATCACAACAACAAGCTACAATATCATCCTACTAATCAAAATCATCTTATAATACATAGGAATCTAGGGTTTGGAGATGGTATACCTTCCTTGAAGTGGTGGGAGGAGCTAGGAAGCCTTAAGAAGCTTTGAGAAGTCTTAAGAATGCTTGGATCTTCAAGAAAAACAAGAAAAACTTCAAGTTAAAAACTTGAAAACACTATTCATAGTCTTATTCTTTGATTAAATGGAGAAGATGGAGAAGGAATTGATGGCTTAAACTCATGATATAGCCCTAACTAAGCATGAAGATGATTAGGGAATTAACTCACCAATTTAGGAGGCTTGGATCTTGAGTTTTTGAATTCTTGCCCATTTGCAATAGTAAAAGCCGAGAGCATGATGAACCATGCCTTGGTTTCTTTTTGATTTTGATGAAAATGATTTTGCTTGGCTTGGTTGGCTTGTTTTTGTGTTTGATTTAGTAAATTACCTAGTTGCCCTTGATTTTGTGTGGTTAAAAAGTCACCACATCTCCTTCCTTTTTTGTCATGCCTATGTCACCTTGCACATGTCATACTGCTCCCACTTGTCCACACCTTGTGGTTTGATGATGTCACAGTCCCTGGCTTCTTGTACAAGCTTGTCTCTTGGTCACTTATTTGTTTTACGGTTCACTTATCTTTCGTTCTCGTTTATCGTTTGAGGGATCATACCCGGGATCTTATTACTTAGGTTCCCTTAACCTTTCTCAATATATTGTATTCCTTCTATGATCCTCTCTTATAATCCTTTAATTTAAATCCTTTTTATCCTGTTACCTTTTTCTCAATTCTTTCCGTATCTAGTGGATTTCCGGGAAAAATCAAAGTGTTCGGAATTGGATTCTGACGATCTTTACATACACTTATATACCATATAGAGTACTAATAATATCCCATAAGATCAATAACAGAACCCCTACATAGCGTGGCATGAAAAGTTTTCTCGTTCAGCAAAAACACTATTCATAAGGGTTTCAAAATTTCTCAAAAATTGGGGTTATTACATAAACCCTAGTGATATTATACAGCCGCTCCTCAGTCCTCCATCAGTCCTCACTCCTCACCGCTCACCTCACTCTCGGAGTTCACTTCAGACAGCAGCCGCTCGTCACTATCTCAATATTTTTCAAATCTTCGATCAATTTATAAGTTGATTATTTTAATCTCTTCAAATCTTTGCCCAATCTTTGATAATCCTCAATTAGTATCCTTCTTAATATTTGGTATATGTCGCCTTTATCTTCTATCTTTTTTATAGGATTAATTCATGTTTTAAGGTGATTGTTCTTGTTTTTGTTTGATGAATTCTTTAGGTTTACATTTTCTTTATAGTAGTATGCGTATACCTAATTTAACATATTGGTAATGTTTTATCTTTCTTTATTATTGTTGCTTTTGATGATTTTTATGTATACAAACATGCTGATTGCATTCCAGGGAATATATATACTGTTTGTTTCTTAATTTAACTTGTTTATTTGTGATTAGTACTAGTAGATTCATTTACAAAGTCTTGATTTAATTGACTGATTGCTCAATCTTTGTTTTGATTTTTATTTATTTATTTGTTTTAATTTAGGAAAAAAATGGAAACAACATTCCCGACATTTGATTCCACTCAACAAATTCCTCCAGTGGACTTAAACACCACCCAAAACCCAAACACTATCCTAAACCCACGCTCTGATCAAAACTTAACCCCTGATGAACCCTTGATTATTCCTATAAACTTAACCCCTGGTGAACTTAAATCCCCTAAAAAGGAGACCGATGATGTTGACCCACTTACAACAAAGAGAAAACCTACCCGAACTTCTGATGTGTGGGATCATTTTACCAAAATAAAGGGTGGAAATCATAAGGACCCAAGGTGCACATGTAACTACTGTGGAGCGAACTATGCTTGTCATAGTACAAGAGTTGGAACAAGTAGTTTATGGGCTCACTTAAAGAAATGCAAGAATTATCCAAAAAATATGGCTGATAATAAATGCTAGTAGTCGTAGAGATAAGCTCTCTATGAAATTATCTATAGGTTCAGGCATGTTCTGTACTTCAGATTATTAGCATAACAAACGTGTTTGACTTTTAAATGTTAACGTGTAACAGGACAATGGAGGTCCTTCTCCACTTCAAACTGTCGGTAAAGAAACACGGAAGAGAAGGTTGCTAGAGAATTATATGCAGCAACAGCAAATGGGAACAACGGAGAAAAAGAGTGATCTTGACATCTACTACTCTGAAGAACCTCTGGACCCTATGACCGATAAGTTCAACATTCTTCTTTGATGGAAAGACAATACTAGCAGGTACCCAACTTTATCCTTGATTGCTCGAGATATTCTTGTTATTCCAGTTTCGACTGTTGCTTCGAAATCTGCATTTAGTACAAGTGGACGAATATTGGATGCTTTTCGGAGTTCTTTAAGTCCGAAAATGGTGGAGGCGCTCATTTGTACTAAAAGTTGGTTGAAGAGTAGTCATGGAGGAATTAAATATAATACTTATTTGTGTTGTGCATATGTTGTGTACTTGATGATTTCATAAACAAAACATCTAAGTAGATTTTACTTAGTGAAATAATGTAGCACTCGACGGATAAGAATTATAGTCCCGACGGATAACTCATTATAGTCCCGACGGATGTTAACTTATTATCCATCGAGTGAGTAGCTTATGTAATAATAAGTCTGTAGCACAGTTCTGTATACATCTTTGTATAGATTCTGTAGTAGCCTATAAGTCATGTTGACTTTAACTAGATATGCAGAATAGGTTGATTAATTGTATATAAATGATGTCTTGTAATTCTGCATAAGTGAAATGAAGTCAAGTGCCAAAATAGCTACCGACGGATGATTAACAAAGCCATCGACAGATGATCAAATGACTATCAACGGATGCTTAATATAGCAGTTGACGGATGATCAATGAAGCCATCAACATATGTTCAGAAAGTCGACGGATGATCATATATCCAACGGATATTCATAAAGTCCAACAGATGATCATATAAAGAATTCAAACAGCAGTTGAACAGTGAATACTGAGCACAACCGTCGAGATGTATACAAATCTACTGTGGAAGCCCATTAACTGGGTAATAGAGGATGAAAAGTAGCAAAGCTTAAGACTGATAGTTTTTATATTTATTTAGTCTTTTTGACTTTGTAATCTTGGTAATATATAAACCAAGAACGTAGCAAATAAAAGAAAAAACTGAGATACAAAAAGAGAGAAATCTTTGTAAGCAAAATCCTTAGCATTTCCCTGTATTCTCTGTACTTTGATTTGTAAGCAGCTGTGAGCATTCTTGCACACAGAGTCCTCTCGATATATAATATATATCTCTGGTGGAATTGTTTAAATCCACCAGAAAGTTTTTAAAGACTCTTTTTTTTAATTACTTATGTTTTGATTCAATTAAGTTTCCATTCCGCATTGTGTTAATCAAAACACTTAAATCTATATTCGAGTTGAACATTTTTATTTCGAGAAAAAGGTTCAAGAATTCCATTCAACCCCCCTTCTGTAATTCTTGCTATATTGTTAAGGGACTAACAATTGATATCAGAGCAAGCTCTTAATCTATAAAGAGTTTAAAGATCAAAACAATTCAGCAAGATGAACAAGAAAGACGTTGGAGTCAAGATTCCTTTTCTAGACAAAGACAATTACCATCATTGGAAGGTAAAGATGCATCTTCATATGCTTTCTCAAGATGAGGCCTATGTGGACTGCATAGAAAGAGGTCCTCATATTCCAATGAGAGCTGCAACAGGAAACGAGACATCAGTTCCCAAGCCAAGGCACGAATAGTCTGATCCTGACATTGAACAAGTCAGGAAGGATAAAAAGGCCATGAACATTCTGTTCAATGGAGTTGATGCAGACATGTTTGACAACATTATTAACTGCAAAACTGCCAAGGAAGTCTGGGATACTATACAGATAATCTGTGATGGCACCGAGCAAGTTAGAGAAAATAAAATGCAGCTCTTGATTCAGCAATATATGCATTTTCACAATGAGGAAAGTGAGTCACTCACTGACATTTTTAGTAGATTCCAAAAACTACTAAATGCTCTTAAGTTGCATGGAAGAGTCTATCAGACTAAAGACTCTAATCTGAAATTCCTTAGATCTCTTTCAAAGGAATGGAAACCAATGACAGTCTCATTAAGAAACTCACAAGATTATAAAGAGTTTACTTTGGAGAGACTATATGGCATCTTGAAGACCTATGAGCTTGAGATAGAGCAGGATGAAAGGATGGAGAGAGGAAAGAAGAAAGGAGGATCCATTGCACTAGTTGCTGATTTGGAAAAGGAGAAGAAAGTGAAGATGGAAGCTGTTGAGTCAACTTCTAAGGTCTGTGAAAGCAAGGGCAAGGGGATTGCAGTAGAAAGTGAAGATTCATTGAGTCAAGATGACATGGAGGACATTGATGAGCACCTAGCATTTCTTTCCAGGAGATTTGCCAAGCTCAAGTTTAAGAAGAACTTTGGAGCAGCCATGCCAAATAGAAACATGGTGGATAAGTCAAAATTCAAATGTTTCAAATGTGGCTTGGCAGGGCATTTTGCAAATGAGTGTAGAAAGTCAGATTCCAGTAAGAAAAGGTTTGAGTCTGTGGATTATAAGCAAAAATACTTTGATCTACTCAAACAAAAGGAAAGGGCTTTTATTACACAAGAGAATGACTGGGCAGCAGATGGTTTGGATGAAGATGAAGATGTCAGCTATATCAATCTAGCCCTAATGGCCAAGTTTGATGAAACAGAGACAAGTTCCTCAAGCAATCAGGTAATTACTACAAACCTTGCACATTTATCTAAAGCTGAGTGTAATGATGCCATAAATGATATATCTACAGAATTATATCATTTGCGTGTTACACTTAAGTCTCTTACTAAAGAAAATGCTAAAATCAAAGAAAATAACTTGTTTTTAAGTGAGAGGAATAATGTGCTTGAGTCTCAGTTTGTTGATTTTGAGAAACTAAGGATTGAGTGTAAGATTGCCAAGGAGGAATTAACTGAGTCCTTGAAAAAGGAAGAGATTTTAAAGAAGCAGCTCGAGCGTGAACAAGAGGTGATTAAAGCATGGAAAACATCGAGGGATGTCCATGCTCAAATCACCAAAGTTCAAGGAATTGAGTCTTTTTGTGATGAAGCCTGGAAAAAGAGTAAAGAGAAACTAGAACCTAATTTGGTAGATGGTTTGCTGACAGATGTAGACTCGACGGATGATGAGGACTATCCGTCGGATAACAAAAAGTGTTATCCGTCGAAAGATGAAAATCATCATCTGTCGGCTGTGAGCAAGCCCATTAGCAAAGCCAAACTAATCAAGCTAAATGAGAAGTATGGGTCTGTTTCCAAGAACTTTGTTTCAGGAGAGTCAAGTCAAGTTAAGAAAGGAAAAAGGGCTAATGTTGGTCACATGACTGTCAAACAGCTAAGTGACAGACTTGAGAAAATTGAGATAAACACAGAGACTAAAAGGAAAAACAAGAATGGTAAAGTAGGGATTAACAAACACAATAACTACACACCTGATAAATATGCTCCTAGAAAAATCTGTGTTAAGTGTGGTAGTGTAAATCATTTGTCTGTTAATTGCAAATCTGCCATGCTTACTCCCATGTCTGTTCAGTCTCAATTTCCTAACATGAATGCAATGCCTCCCATGCCTGTTAATGCTATGCCTACACAGAACATGAATGCACAGTTTGCTAATATGTCATTTGCACCTAATCCATATTATGATGCATATAGTATGTCTCAAATGCCATTTAGCATGCCTTACTAGAATAACATGTTTACACCAAGCATGTCATTTCCTGTTAGCCATAATATGCATGATAATTCTGTTGCATTAAATGGTTTCAAAGGCCCAACCCAAATGACTAAGGAAGAATCTGATATTCCTAAGTCAAATGAGTTAAGACCTAAGAAACAGAAGAAGAAAGCTAACAAGGCAGGACCCAAGGAAACTTGGGTACCAAAATCAACTTGATTTTATTTTGATGTGTGCAGGGAAACAGAAGGAATCTTTGGTACTTGGACAGTGGTTGTTCAAGACACATGACTGGTGATTCTACCCTCCTCACAGAGTTTAAGGAGAGAGCTGGCCCAAGTATTACTTTTGGAGATGACAGGAAGGGTTATACTGTGGGATATGGCTTGATTTCAAAAGACAATGTCATCATTGAGGAGGTTGCCTGCCTTAGTGGAAGGTCTCAAACACAATCTGTTGAGTATCAGCCAGCTTTGTGACAAAGGCAATTCAGTATTCTTCAACAAAAAAGCTTGTGTTGTGCCTAATAATCAAAGCAACAAAGTGGTTCTCACTGGTGTGAGAAGAGGAAATGTGTACCTAGCTGATTTCAACTCAACTAAAGCAGAATCTGTAACTTGTCTTCTCAGTAAAGCAAGTCAGGATGAAAGTTGGCTATGGCACAAGAAGCTATCTCATTTAAACTTCAAGACCATGAATGAGCTGGTAAAGAAATAATTGGTAAGAGGTATTCCTCTAGTGGAGTTTTCAAAGGATGGAATGTGTGATGCCTGCCAAAAAGGGAAGCAGATCAAAGCATCATTCAGGAAGAAACTTGATTCAGCAATTGAATAGCCTTTACAAGCGCTTCACATGGATTTGTTTGGACCAGTCAATGTATTGTCCATCTCTAGGAAAAGATTTTGCCTAGTAATTGTAGATGATTTCTCAAAGTTCTCTTGGACATATTTTCTAAAGTCTAAAGATGAGGCTATTGAACTCATCATCAATCACATAAGGTAAGTCAACAATCATCCTGATTTCAAAGTTAGAAGAATCAGGAGTGACAATGGAACTGAGTTTAAGAATTCTGTCATAAGAGCATTTTGTGAACAAAATGGGATACTGCATGAGTTTTCAGTAGCAAGGACTCCACAACAGAATGGAGTAGTGGAAAGAAAGAACAGATCACTTATTGAAGCTGCAAGGACAATGCTTGAAGAATCTAAACTACCAACATAATTCTGGGCTGAAGCTGTAGATACTGCATGCTACACTCAGAACATTTCTCTGATTAATCAAGCAAGATGCATGACTCCCTATCAATTGTTCAAGAACAAGAAGCCAACTCTAAACTTTCTTCATGTCTTTGGCTGCAAATGCTATATCCTGAGAAATCAAACTGATCAAAATGGGAAGTTTGATGCTAAAGCAGATGAAGGAATTTTTGTTGGATATGCTGTTGGTAAAGCATATAAAGTCTACAATCTAAGAACCAACATTGTTGTGGAATCAATACATGTTGTGTTTGATGATAAAAAGATTGAAGGACTGAAAGATGGAGATTACCATGAGAGCCTCAAATTCGACAATGTGGAGATGGTTAGTGATGACAGTGATGATGAGAGTGATCAAGAAACAGTGTCTAAGGATAATGCAGACAAATCTACCACCAATGAAGCACAAAACTCAACATCCGTTGAGTTGCATAAAGCTTCATCCGTCGGAAGGCAATCTGTGTTATCCGTTGGAAGACAACCTGCCTCATCCGTCGGTATTCAAAATTCACCATCCGTCGGGTTATCAAAAGGAGCAGGAGGTCAAGACAGATCACCTACAGAAAATTCCCCTTTCTCAAATCAAAGATTCACAAACTCAGGGGGAGTTTCTAGCAATCAAAACTCAATCACACATCAAGACAATCATGAGGCTCTTCATCTAGAGCTAATCTACCTCAACAAAGGAAATGGACAAAAGATCACCCCTTTGAGCTTATCATTGGTGATGTTTCTTCTAAAGTTCAAACAAGAAGAGCAACTCAGGAAGAATGTCTATACATCAGCTTTCTATCAAAAGAAGAACCAAAGAAGGTAGAAGAAGCTTTGTTGGATCCTGATTGGATTTTAGCTATGCAGGAGGAGCTAAACCAATTTGAAAGAAATAATGTATGGAAGCTGGTACCCAAGCCTAAAGGAAAGAATCCAATAGACACCAAGTGGGTATTCAGAAATAAGATGGATGAAAATGGCATAGTAATTAGGAATAAAGCTAGATTGGTTGCTAAGGGTTATTGTTAGCAAGAAGAGGAATAGATTTTGATGAAACTTTTGCTCTTGTTGCAAGACTTGAAGCCATCAGAATCTTCTTAGCCTATGCAGCCCATGCCAATTTCAAGGTCTATCAAATGGATGTCAAAAGTGCCTTTCTAAATGGAGATTTGGAGGAAGAAGTGTATGTTAGTCAACCTCCTGGTTTTGAAGATCCAAATTTTCCAGAATATGTCTATTATCTTATGAAAACACTTTATGGACTGAAGCAAGCACCTAGATCCTGGTATGACACTTTATCAAAGTTCCTTTTGGAAAATCATTTCACAAGAGGTACTGTTAGATAAAACTTTATTTTTCATAAATGTTAATGGCTCTAGTATACTTGTTCAAATTTATGTAGATGATATTATTTTTGGCTCTACAGATGAGAAACTTTGCAAAAAGTTTGCCAAATTGATGCAAAGTATGTATGAAATGAGTATGATGGGAGAACTAACTTACTTTCTTGGTTTGCAAGTTAAGCAAGTTAGTGATGGAATATTCATTAGTCAAACTAAATATATTTTTGATCTTTTAAAGAAGTTTGATCTAATCGATTGCACATCTGCAAAAACTCCCATGGCCACTGCAACTAAGCTTGAACTAAACACTATTGAAAAGTGAAGGAATTTACGGATGAGCGGAAGCGCGAAATAACATTTATTCCGTAAAAACCATATACCGCACATATAGAAAAACGTATAAAAGGGAAAAACTGAGGAATCGAAACCATACCTCGTGAATCGAAGCTTTATAAAATTGGAGTGCTAGCAGTTGCTCCTCAGTGTGTGAAGCACTCTACCGGTATCCACCAAGAATGATCCTCTTCGATGATCCTTTTTATAAAACTAAGCTTTTATAAAATTGGAGTTTTTGGGAGAGAGAGAGAGAAGAAGAAGATGTAGGCTAGGGTTCTCACAAAACCAAAATTGTGTGTCAAAAAACAATGAGCCATCCATCTCATTCTATTTATAGGACTCTCCTAGGATTTTATAATATATCTTTATATATATTAACCCCCACATTTTATCTTCATAAAATGCTTTAATAATAATTAAAACTATTTTAATCATTATTTCTTTTCTTAACTATTTAGAAAATAATTCTCTCTCTCATTATTTCATCAAAGAAAATATTCTTTTATGGTGTGACCCTATAGGTTCAATATTATGCCGGTAGTAGAAATAAATAATAATAAACTCTTATTAATTATTTATATGAATATTAAAATTCACTAAATATAATTAACTGATTAATTATATTTATTCTACATCGTGAGTGATGCTTCTCAATATATCGCGACTATCCGGATAATATGAATTCACTGCTTAGAATATCAAGAACCTGTCAGTGACTAGTTACCGTACAATGAATTCCTTCTACCCTTATAATATCCCGAATAAATACAAGGCATGGATCTCGTGTCAAGCCTATCAAATTTAATCATATGATTTCTTATTCATAATGCAAAGTTCATATTAATGTAAATTAGAAACTCCTTTCTAATTTCATACACTCTGGCTAGAGATTCCAGAACTCGCATACTAAGAATAACATAGGATATTCTCTTCCTATACTGGAAGGGGTAGATCCTCTATTGACGTTAACTATCTCTATACACAAATCCCTATGCCCAGAATAGACCTAATGGATGTCCTTGAGACTAAGGACTAAACCAAAACACAGTTCATTATATATAAGAAACCTTTAACTATCTCAAGTCTAAGGACACTTGTACAACTATCACTTAGTGAATAACTATTGATGCGTGAGTAATCTCCATTAGTTGTTCAACTTATCGAGTCATGTTCAGTGAACTTATTCCCTAATAAGCACCTACATACTAGCTATAGTGTCACCACACAAATGCCTATGAGAACAGACATCCTCCTGAAGGGAGCAAGCATAATATGTACCAATCTTTGCGGATCCACTAACATCCGATTAGTTATCCTATGATCAGGAACTGTTTAAGTCCAGAGTTGTCATCTTCTAGATCTCACTATTATAATCTCATTATAGTTCTAGAAGCTTTACTCTAAACTATGGAACATCTTATTTAATACACTTTAAATAGATAAAGCCCATATAAATATAACAAGTCTTTTATTAATTCAAAAAGAAATCAAATAGGAATACAAGAAAGTTCTTCCTAACTCATCATACATGATTGGATTTAGGACAAACACTTTCAATCTCCCACTTGAACTAAAGCCAATCACCCTAGTATCTAATACCCATCTTCTCTTTATGAAGATCAAAGTGATCTTAGACAATGACTTTGTGAGTGGGTCTGCTACATTGTTATGTGTGTCAACTCTCTCAATCTTGACATCTCCTCTTTCAATGATTTCCCTAATCAAATGAAAACGCTACAAAACATGTTTGGAATTTTTATGAGACCTAGGTTCCTTGGCTTGTGCTATTGCTGCGTTGTTATCACAATACAACACAATAGGCTCCTCAATGCTAGGAACAACTCCCAACTCAGAAACAAATTTCCTCATCTAAACGGCTTCTTTTGCAGCCTCACTTGCAGCTATATATTCTGCTTTCGCTGTGGAGTCAGCCGTTGTAGACTGTTTGGAACTCTTCCAACTAATCGCACCAACGTTCAGAGTAAACACGTACCCTGACATGGATTTGCTATCATCACTTTCTGATTCAAAACTAGAGTCCGTATAACCCTCTATTTTCAACTCAGATCCGCCACCAAAAACAAGAAAAATATCCTTAGTCCTTCGCAAGTACATGTTCTTCACTGCTTTCCAGTGGTCTTCACCTGGATTGGACTGATATCTGCTCATCACACTGATTGAATAAGCAACATCAGGCCTAGTACATAACATCGCGTACATGATAGATCCTATTGCTGAAGCATAAGGAATCTTACTCATACGCTCTCTTTCCTCAGGTGTCTTAGGAGACATCTTTTCGGAAAGGGACACTCCATGGCTCATCGGTATGAGACCCCTTTTGGAGTTTTCCATGCTAAACCTTTTAAGCACTTTCTGGATGTATGTACCCTGGGTAAGACCTATCATTCTTCTAGATCTATCTCTATAGATCTTCATACCGAGAATGTAGGATGCTTCTCCCAAGTCCTTTATAGTGAAGTTCTTCGATAGCCACATTTTGACTGATTGCAGCATCGGTATATCATTTCCTATAAGAAGTATGTCATCCACATACAATACAAGAAATATTACCGCGCTCTCACTAACCTTCTTGTAGACACATGGTTCATCTATGTTTTTGATAAAACCAAACTCTTTGATTGTCTCATCAAAACGGATGTTCCATCTACGAGAAGCTTGCTTTAAACCATATATGGTTCGCAGCAGCTTACACACTAGGTGCTCATTTCCCTTAGAAAGAAAACCCTCTGGCTGTGTCATATACACTTCCTCTTCAAGTTTCCCATTGAGGAAGGCCGTTTTCACGTCCATTTGCCAGATCGCATAGTCGTAGTAAGCAACAATCGCAAGCAAAATCCGAATTGATTTTAACAGGGCTACAGGCGAAAAAGTTTCATCAAAGTCAATCCCTTGTCTTTGTCTGAATCCTTTTGCTACGAGCCTGGCCTTATAGGTCTCCACCTGGCCATCTGCTCCAATCTTTCTTTTGTATACCCATTTGCACTCAATAGGCTTCACACCCTTAGGTGCTTTAACCAAAGTCCATACTTGGTTGGTATACATAGATTCCATTTCGGATTTCATGGCACTTTGCCATTTCTCTGAGTTAACACTACTCATAGCCTCATTATAGGTCATAGGGTCATCATCATCAATGATTGACAACTCATTGTCATTCTCAATGACAAGGCCATAATACCTCTCAGGTTGGCGAGACACTCTCACTGACCTGCGAATGGGCTGTTCCACAGAAGGTTGTTCAGTCTGAACAGGTGTTTCCACTTGATTCGCAGTAGTTTGTGCTTCTTGAACTTCATCAAGTTCAATTTTGCTCCCACTGTTTCCTTCAAGGATAAACTGCTTTTCCAAGAAGGTAGCATGTCTGGAGACAAACACCCTATGATCGGTGTAAAAGTAATACCCTAAAGTCTCTTTAGGATATCCCACAAAACTACATTTTACGGATCAAGATTCCAGCTTATCTGGGTCAACTTTCTTGACATAAGCTGGACATCCCCAAATCTTAACATGTTTAAGACTCGGTTTCCTTTCTTTCCATATCTCATATGGAGTTTTAGGGACAGATTTGGAAGGCACCTTATTCAGTAAATATGCTGAGGTTTCCAATGCATAACCCCACAGGAATACTGGAAGATTCGCATAGCTCATCATGGACCGAACCATGTCTAACAAAGTTCGATTTCTCCTTTCAAATACCCCATTCAACTGTGGAGTATATGGAGGAGTCCACTGGGAGACTATACCATTTTCTTTGAGATAATCTAGAAACTCTCCATTCAAGTATTCACCACCTCGATCTGATCGAAGAATTATAATACTATGTTTGGTTTGTTTCTCCACTTCATGCTTATATTCTTTGAACTTTTCAAAGGCTTCAGACTTGTGTTTCATCAAATACACATATCCGAATCTAGATCGATCATTCTATGAAAGTAATGAAGTATGAAAATCCACCCATGGCTTCCGTAGACATTGGTCCACATACATCTGTGTGTACCAATCCTAGCAAATCTGCAGCCCTCTCTCCATGTCCACTAAATGGAGATTTGGTCATTTTACCCAATAGACAAGACTCGCATGTAGGATATGATTCAAAATCAAAGGGGTCAAGTAACCCTTCCTTATGCAATGTTCGCAGTCTATTTTCACTAATATAACCAAGTCTGCAGTGCCACAAAAAAGTGATATTTTCATCATCCCTTTTTCTTTTATTAGTATGTTCAATTTGTAGTAAATCATGCTCTACGTCACATACATACAAACCATTATTTAAAATACCACTTCCATAAAGAACGTTATCTCTAAGAATTGAACATTTATTATTCTGAATAACAAACGAAAATCCATCCAAGTCTAACATGGGAATAGAAATAATATTCCTCACAATCGAAGGAACAAAATAACAATTATTTAAAACAATGGTCTTGCCCGTAGGCATATGTAAATGAAATGATCCTACAGCTTCAGCAGCAACTCTTGCTCCATTTCTCATCCGTATAAATCACCTCCTCTTCCTCAAGAGTCCTACTTCTCCTTAGTCCCTACAACGAATTGCAAATATGAGAACCACAGGCGGTATCTAATACCCAAGTAGAAATTTGATTTAATGACATATTCACTTTAATCATGAACATACCTGAAGCAGAAGTGGTAGTCTCACTACCCTTCTTCTTCTTCAATTCTGCAAGGTAAACCTTGCAGTTCCTCTTCCAGTGCCCCACCTTGTTACAGTGAAAGCAAACAACTTTGCTCTTGGGGTCTTCAGCTTTTGGTGGAACAGGCTTTTTCTCACCTACTTTCTTCTTCTTGGAAGGGTTCTTCTTCCTTTTCTTAGGATTGGAACCTTCACCAATTAGAAGAACAGAGCTCTTCTTAGGGGAAAATTCGATTCCGCAGTCTTCAACATGTTGTGGAGCTCATCCAGGCTGACATCCAGCTTATTCATATGAAAGTTCACAACAAACTGCGAAAACGAACCCGGAAGTGATTGCAAGACCAAGTCTTGGCTCAGCTCCCCATCCATGGCAAAACCAAGTTGTCCAAGACGTTCAATCAAATTGATCATCTTAAGTACATGGTCATTCACGGATGATCCCTCAGACATCCTACAACCGAACAGCTCCTTCGATATCTCATATCGAGCTGTCCTCCCTGCCACATCATACAACTCTTGTAGATGCATAAGGATAGTGTGAGCATCCATATGCTCATGCTGCTTCTGTAGCTCAATGTTCATGGAAGCCAGCATGATGCATTGAGCAATATTTGCATCATCTATCCATTTATGATACACAACATGTTCATCATTATGTGCATCGTTAGCAGGTTCAGTAGGCTTAGGTGAGTCAAGCACATATTCCAGCTTCTCCACCCTGAGAACAATTCTCAAGTTTCGAAGCCAGTCAGCAAAATTAGGACCAGTCAACTTGTGAGCATCTAGTATACTCCGGAGTGATAGTGCAGAAGACATAACGAATATAGTAAATCTGTAAATGATAAACACATAACAACACTTAGCAAATATTCAATTTCATTTCAAAATACTATATGAATCGGGTCTTTATTCATAAGTTGCTCCCACTAGTTTATCTAATTTATACAACCCCTAAGTGAAAATTAGGCATTCATAATGCTAGTGGGAATAGGGATCCTACATTCCATTACACAACCTCGGCTGTAGCACGAAACGTCATGTGATGTTCAATAGGCAGACAACTCTTGTCAATTACATCTTATGTTATTCCCTAATATAATTTTAGCCTCTTGAATAATTGAGTCCCGGCTGTAGCACGACAAACTCAATATTCTAAGTCAAGTCTAACCCAACATTTCATACAATTGAATCAGTCT
Source organism: Apium graveolens (assembly GCF_009905375.1). Taxonomy (NCBI): domain Eukaryota; kingdom Viridiplantae; phylum Streptophyta; class Magnoliopsida; order Apiales; family Apiaceae; genus Apium; species Apium graveolens. The sequence continues at coordinate 151,398,505 of NC_133650.1, forward strand.
CCAACGGCCCACGGCTGTAGCATGTAACGACCTTTAGATTCAAATTCAATGTACACATCTCTATGTAATTAGACAAGTATTTCTTATTTCGAAATCAAAGCCCTCGGCTGTAGCACGAAACGACAATGATTTAAAAATAAGAACCACTTTCTATCATGTTGGAAGGCTTGACCGACACAAGCCCGTTGTGTCATTGGCCAATTTCTACTTGATATTATTTAATTTTAGAGGGATTATATTACGTTACAATCATAATCATATTATAAAGAGATTCTTCCTTTTAAATTAAATATTTCAAATCAATAATCGATAATCAGATGATTCCCAGATCGGGTGGAGCATTGTCAAGAGGCGTCACTTAATAACCCTTTCTTACAGATAGAAATCTGTTGTTGACAGAATCATCCTTTCTCTCAAAATTGAAAATTCATATTTAATTACATGTTTCATAAACACAAGAATCTCATGATTGTATCCATAATATTATTGTCAAGGCAAGAAACGATTCCTATTCTAGATTTTCTAGAGCACGCCTTATATTGATTTAAGTTCACCTAAATCTATCATCGCATGGTAAATACAGGCATATATCGCATATATAAAAATAAATAAACAAGTAAGCATGCAAGTAATATCATGTCACACATTGATATAATGATGTATGGATTTATTATAGCATTTAAAAACAATTAAAATAATTAAAATATGCTTTAAAACACTTTCGGGAATATAAACGATTCAAAACTTTTATATAAAAAAATATTTGACCACTCCATTAGATCCGTCTCGGAAAAATGAATCCAACGATATATTGCACGCCCAAAATGGAGTTACGAAACTCCCAAAAAATCAAATTTAATGTGGACATACGGGCTGTAACGCATGTACGTAATGCGTTACAACACTGTTGAGCCATTTACGCATGTAACGCATTCCGTAAATGCGCAACAGTGTGTAACGCATTCACGGAATGCGCAACACACCCCTTCCCCGCGTGCAGCGCACGCGCCTGGCACAGCCGCAGCAGTTTTTTTTTTTTGTTTCTTCCTGCCGTTGCCTGTTTGTCTTTCTGCTGTTACAAACAAAAAGTAACCCCCTTTTCTTTTACTCCCTTCCTTAATAACTCTTTATTAATTTATTATTTTAATTTTATTATTAATAAATTAACTAACATTTAATTAATACATTAATAAAAATCAAAATAATATGATTTCTTAAATCAGCCAGTAGCAAAAAATTATCAAATCAGCCATGGGTCCTTGTGCAAATTTTAATCTTAATTATTCAAATGCATAATTATTTCATGAATTTTAATTAAAATAATTTTTTAAAAATTCATAACAAATAATCTACACATCACAAAATTATGAAAAAAATACCTAGATAATCTACAACACTTGTAGAACCCAGATCAGTAGTCAAAATCTCATGCAAAAATTATTTCAAATTAATTCATAATTAAATCTAAATAAACTTGCAAAAATCATAATAAATCCATACATGCATAAAAAAATCTGAATTTTTTTATATGAATCTCTATATGCAGAACCTAGCTCTGATGCCAATGAAGGAATTTACGGATGAGCGGAAGCGCGAAATAACATTTATTCCGTAAAAACCATATACCGCACATATAGAAAAATGTATAAAAGGGAAAAACTGAGGAATCGAAACCATACCTCGTGAATCGAAGCTTTATAAAATTGGAGTGCTAGCAGTTGCTCCTCAGTGTGTGAAGCACTCTACCGGTATCCACCAAGAACGATCCTCTTCGATGATCCTTTTTATAAAACTAAGCTTTTATAAAATTGGAGTTTTTGGGAGAGAGAGAGAGAGAAGAAGATGTAGGCTAGGGTTTTCACAAAACCAAAATTGTGTGTCAAAAAACAATGAGCCATCCATCTCATTCTATTTATAGGGCTCTCCTCGGGTTTTATAATATATCTTTATATATATTAACCCTCACATTTTATCTTCATAAAATGCTTTAATAATAATTAAAACTATTTTAATCATTATTTCTTTTCTTAACTATTTAGAAAATAATTCTCTCTCTCATTATTTCATCAAAGAAAATATTCTTTTATGGTGTGACCCTGTAGGTTCAATATTATGCCGGTAGTAGAAATAAATAATAATAAACTTTTATTAATTATTTATATGAATATTAAAATTCACTAAATATAATTAACTGATTAATTATATTTATTCTACATCGTGAGTGATGCTTCTCAACATATCGCGACTATCCGGATAATATGAATTCACTGCTTAGAATATCAAGAACCTGTCAGTGACTAGTTACCGTACAATGAATTCCTTCTACCCTTATAATATCCCGAATAAATACAAGGCATGGATCTCGTGTCAAGCTTATCAAATTTAATCATATGATTTCTTATTCATAATGCAAAGTTCATATTAATGCAAATTAGAAACTCCTTTCTAATTTCATACACTCTGGCCAGAGATTCCAGAACTCGCATACTAAGAATAACATAGGATATTCTCTTCCTATACTGGAAGGGGTAGATCCTCTATTGACGTTAACTATCTCTATACACAAATCCCTATGCCCAGAATAGACCTAATGGATGTCCTTGAGACTAAGGACTAAACCAAAGCACAGTTCATTATATATAAGATACCTTTAACGATCTCAAGTCTAAGAACACCTGTACAACTATCACTTAGTGAATAACTATTGACACGTGAATAATCTCCATTAGTTGTTCAACTTATTGAGTCATGTTCAGTGAACTTATTCCCTAATAAGCACCTACATACTAGCTATAGTGTCACCACACAAATGCCTATGAGAACAGACATCCTCCTGAAGGGAGCAAGCATAGTATGTACCAATCTTTGCGGATCCACTAACATCCGATTAGTTATCCTATGATCAGGAACTGTTTAAGTCCAGAGTTGTCATCTTCTAGATCTCACTATTATAATCTCATTATAATTCTAGAAGCTTTACTCTAAACTATGGAACATGTAATAACCCCAAAATTTTTCAACTTTTTGTAACCCTTGTGAATAGTGTTTTAGCTGAATGAGAAAACTTTTCACGCCACACTATGTAGGGGATCTGTTATGGATATTCTGGGATATTATTAGTACTCTATGAAGTATATAAGTGTATGTAAATATCGTCAGAATCCAATTCCGAACACTTTGGTTTTTCCCGGAAATCCACAAGATACGGAGAGAATTGAGTATAAGATAACAGGATAAAAAGGATTTAAATTAAAGGATTATGATAGAGGATCATAAAAAGGAATATAATGTATTGAGAAAGGTTAAGGGAACCTAAGTAATAAGATCCCGGGTATGATCCTTCAAACGATAAACGAGAACGAAAGTTAAGCGAACCGTATAACAGATCAGCGGTCATTAGGCAAACGATTAGGAAGTTAATCAAAGGGATTAATGGGAATGATGTCATCCAACCAATAGAAAGAAGACAAGGAAGGAAGGATGACATCATGAGGATGAAGTAAGCATGACATGGGAAGGAAGGAGGTGTGGTTGAATAAGGACCACACAAATTCAAGGGCAAGGTAGTAATTTGCTAAATCAAATACAAATCAAGCCAACCAAGCTAGCAAAATCATTTCATCAAAAATCAAAAACAACCAAGGCATTTGTTCTTCATCTTAGCTCTCGGCTTTTTACTTTTTTAAAGGCTAGATTTTTCAAAAATCAAGATCCAAGCATCCTAAATTGGTAAGAAAATTCCCTAATCATCTTTATGCTTAGTTATGGCTATATCATGAGTTTAAGCCATTAATTCTTTCTCTAACTTCTTCATTTAATCAAAGAAGAAGACAATGAATAGTGTTTTCAAGTTTTTAACTTGAACTTTTTCTTGTTTTCTTGAAGATCCAAGCTTTCCTAAGGCTTCTCAAAGCTTCTTAAGGCTTCCTAGCTCCACCCACCACTTCAAGGAAGGTATACCATTTCCAAACCCTAGGTTCATATATATTATAAGGTGATTTTGAGTAGTGGGTTGATATTGTATCTTGTTGTTATGATTTAGAGTTTGAGATTTGGTATGGTAGTGAATGGAATGGTAATTATTGTGGTTTTGATTTAAAAGAACTTAAGAATGATTAAAGTTAAGTTTAAGCATAAGTATGAAAGATTAAATTGAATTGGTTGGGGTGGTTATGATGTGATAAGGATGGAGGATGGTTGTATGTTGGATTTGAGGTTGATTTGGGTTGTTTGTGAATGGGTTAAAATTTGGAAATCACGTAAACATAGCCGTCGTAACGTCCGATTTTCTTTGGACTGTTTTTGTGCATAGCATTAGGACCCGAGGACCCCCTGCTAGATTGTGACCACTGCCATGTTTAGATAGCTCATGTTACGAGCTTCGTTTTGATATGTAGTTCGTTCGATTCCGATTTACGGTTTAGGAGAAACGACCGTTTCAAGTAACGGCGTTTCGCGAACGAAACTTTTTCCCTCGCCTTACTTTGGAATGTAGGTTAAAGACCAAAAAGGGTTAATTAATGTATGAAACATTTATGGTAAGTGTGTTAGGCAGTTGGTAAGTCATTCGCGAAGGAATCGCTTTAAAACTCGTAAAGGTTAAATTATTAAAAATGGTGGAGCCGAGGGTACCCGAGTGACTTAAGCAAATCAGTGAGCGCAAAACAAGCGTTAGAGTCTAAGTTAGTTATAGTATAGATTTACAAGTGATTTTGGTTTAATTCCAACTTACTTGTTGTTTATAGGTTATCAGACTCGTCCCGAGCCTTTCTCACCCCCAAGTCGCTCAGGCAAGTATTCTGTCCGTTATACTGTTGTTGTGATGTATACACTTGTATATGCATTATCTTGCGATAGATGCATGTTGGTTATTTAGCAAATTCTTGCGATATATTGTAGCATGTGATATGGTATATATGCATGCCTGTTTCATATTCTTGAAATATATATCTGTTGGTTCAGTGGATAATACCTATGCTAGAGGATAGCGGTATCTTGCATATACCCTTAGTATAGGGACCCAAAGGTGAAAATATTTTCAAAAACCGGGAGTCGAGGATCCCGAGTAGATTTTATATATATGGATATGGATATTTATATATATATATATTTATATATATGTATGGTTATAGTTTTCCAAACTATTAATCGAATAAGGTTTATTCGATAACTTGAAACTTTATTTTATTATTAAATATTATTTCGAATATTATTCGAAGGCGTATGACTCCTTTTATTATTTATTGAATATTATTTGAATATTCATTCGAGGGCTTATGACTCTTTTATATTATTTATTGAATATTATTTAAATATTCATTTGAGGATGTATGACTCCTTTATTTTATTTAATGAATATTATTTATAATATTCATTCGAGGTATTATGACTCAGCTTATTTTATTTATTGAATATTATTTGAATATTCATTTGAGGATCTATGACTCCGATTATTTGCTGAGATATATTCTTTATTTTATTAAAGAATAAGGTGTAAATAATCAAACTTATTTTCGATTATTCAAATAAAGATAATACTTTCATATAAGTATATCTGTGGTTATTTAATACTCGTTTCAAGTATAAATTTTAATACTTCTACTTCAATTATTTTTATAAAGATTATTCTTTATGGGAATATTATTTAATTAATAATATCCAGATATCTTCTAATATTCTGGGGACTGATTTACTTCATTAAATCAGCTTCACTCCAAACACTCTTTAAAGTATTTTCGAGTCTTCAAAATGATTTTTAAAGTCAGAGCGGATCCCAAAAATCATTTTTATATTTAAGATCTTCCTTTTTAAGGGGATTTAAATACTCGCTCAAAAACCTGGGGAATCCGGCTCTGTGGTGTATTTTATATTCGCAACGAGGTTGCAGTTTTGGTAAATGAATTGATTACTTGCCCAACGTTCGGGAAGTAAGCCCATCTAATTGAGTCGGCATAAGCGACAGGCCGGGGTACGGTCTATTATTGTGTAAGTGGCTGGGTGGCAGTCCATCAACGCGTGAGGGGCCGGGGTACGGTCTAGCGCGAGGTCCTAATGCGGCCAGGGTGATGACCGGTGAGGAATTCATCCATCTACAGTAGAAAAGGTTACTTATTGGTATCTTTGCCTGATCAGCAAGATATCGGGTTTATGCCAAAATTCTTTTCCTTTCCAAAATTCATTGGATGTTTCAAACTCTGTTCATACTTTACATAACAGAGGTTTCAGGAAATGTTGAAAGGGGTATATATATGTGGTTATATATATATATCGGGACTAAATAAAGTATCTCATAACTTTTTCATTCAATAATCTTTCAAAGATTGAATCTATTCAAGTCTTAACTTGTGGTCTCATCTATGGGATGTTTTTCTTAAAACCTATAATACTTCGAACGGTGGCAGTTCAAGTAGCTTTCTATATGATATAAGTGTGGTGAAGTATTGGTAACTTCATTCCTTGTTTTTACTTATATCTAGTAAGTAATTATCTTGCATATGATAGAGATGCTATTAAGTATCCATTTAGATACTTATATTATTGTTATCACTATACATATTATCTTGCGAGCTGTAAGGCTCACTCTTGCTTTATTTCTTCATCACACAACAACAGTTAGGAGAGATGGCCAGACTCCAGCAGACCCAGCGCAAGCGCGTGGGAAGCGCCCCGCGTCTTCCCGCTGATGTTGTAGCTGCTATAGCTGCAGAGGTAGATCCATTGTAGTTCAGACCATCTACTTTTGAGAATCAAATTATGTATAATTATAACTTGTGGCAGATAATGGCAATTAACTGTAAATTATCAAGTAATCATTTTGGGTTGTAATAATTTTAAATTGTGGATTCAAAGACTTGTACTTATTTCAATTTCATCTCTGAGACTATAACGGGTTGTGGTGTGTGTTAGTGTGGGGTCACAGCATGAGGTTATTTATTATTAATTAAGTGAAGTGATATTGTGGAAAGAAAGACCGTGACAACCCGGATCCCCGACCCCGGATCTGGGGGTGTTACAGAAATGGTATCAGAGCTAAGCGTTATAAACCTCAGAGATGATGCGACGATATAATAACAAACTCACAAAGATAATAAGAACTCTTGCCAAGTTCATGGTCGGACTACTTAAAGTAGTGCTGACAGTTAAAACCCTTACGGGAACCCTTATAAGTATCATGATAGTAACTTAGCTCGTTTAATGTGTAGGCGCCTGAGATGGAGGACCCTGAGATGTTCGAGCGTGAGCATGATGAGGCACTGCTAAATGTTGAGGATCAGGAGGAGCCTGAGATGGAGGAGGATGAGGAGGACCCCTCAGAGGAGTCAGAGACGGAGGTCATTGCTATTTCAGATGAGGAGGACCCGGATGAGGTCCCAGTAGCTGAGGAGCGTGTTGGACCTATGGTAGTGTATGCTGGTATCCCTTTACCCACACTTCCGGTGGTCAGAGCCCCTACCCCTCCACCACTATCTTGGATTCCCAATGATGACAGCTCAGAGACCCATACTTCCGAGCCTAGGCAGACCGAGGAGGCACCCTCAGCGGCTCCGGATTCACCACCTCTTGACCCTGCCCAGAGGCAGTCTTCGTTAGCTCATGGATATGTTCAGGATGTTTTGAGGACCCGAGTGGCTGTTGTCGAGGCCCGACTGGATGAGGCCAGGAGGGAGTTGGATGCAGAGAGGGCGGGTAGGCGTACCCGAGCTTATGAGACCAGGGCTTCTATACCCCGATCCTTGAGGAGGGAGCTTACGGGGATAGAGCTCACGTCCCGAGCGAGACTCAGATCTCTCCAGGGGGACAGGCATGGTAGGATCTCCAGGCGGCAGGCCGACTATATCTTCCGTCGTGCGATGGAAAGGGTTTGGGAGCTGACCCGTTCCGGTGTGTGATTCAGGATTGATGATGGAATAGTCTAGTTGTCTAGTTAGCCGAGGCCTTAGTAAGAGCCAATTTTCCGGGATAGTTGACTTGTATATAGCATCCCTTTTTCTGACTAGACAGATAGACTCTTGTGTATCACTTTTGGGACAGATGACTGTAGCACTGTTATACTTTTGACCAGATCAAACTATGTATTCTCGCATTATGTATATATTTGTTTCCTTTCAGTTTAGTTCCATAGTGACGGGATCACTGTTTTATTATTATTATTACTGCACTTCGTATTAGAACTTTCTTAAAATAATAGAACTGCGTTATACGTTCTCCCCATTATAAGAGCTGTGCAAGGCACAATGTTGTATATGATTGTGACCTAACGTTGAATTTTCCCAATAATTGTTTTTATTATTATCAGAATCATGCCGCCAAGAAAGATTGGAACTAGGGCGAACCCTGGGTCTGAGGACCAGGGAAGCCATAATCAGGACAATAGAAACCAAGAACACAGTGAAGAGGAAGATGAGGATTATGTGGAACAGGATGACTCCCTGTATGAAGAAGAAGAGGAAACATATGATGTTGAGGGATTTGAGATAGAGGCTGAAGAAGGAGAAACCGAGGTTGAGCAACCAGTACCAAACCCAGGCATGGATCCCATGGGTCAGTTTATGCAACTCCTAAGGCAGAATTTAGAACGTCAACCCAACCCACCCCCTCAAGGAAGTAACAATGCAGTGGCAAACTCTTTCAGGGCTTTTAAGTCCCTTAAGCCCCCTGAGTTCCACGGATCAGCCGACCCAGTTGAGGCAAGGGCATGGTTAAAGGAAATGGAGAAATCTTTTGAGATTTTGAGTATCGATGAGGCACAGAAAACTGTATTTGCTACCTACCTTCTGAAAGGAGAAGCTAACTACTGGTGGGAGGCCAAGAAAAACATGGAGACAGATGCTATAATAACCTGGGAGAGATTTAGTCAGTTGTTTCTGGGAAAGTATTTCCCGAGGTTTATGGAAAACCAGATGGAGCTCAAGTTCTTGGAGCTAAAGCAGAATAACTTGTCTGTAGCAGAGTACGAAGCGAAATTTACTGAGTTATCAAGGTTTGTGCCGGAGTTTGTAAGCACTGAGGAAAAGAAAGCTAGGAGGTTTCAGCAGGGACTGAAACCATGGATTCAGAATAGGGTGGCAATCCTTGAGCTTACGGACTATGCCACTCTGGTGCAAAAGGCAACGATTGTAGAAGTTGGAAGTGAACAGATGCAGAAGGAAAGAGAGGAGAAAGGAATAAAGAGGAAAAGTATGAGCATGGGTGGAGGTTCCGCAGGAAGGAGCTTCTCAACTAGATTTAATCGAGGAGCAGTGTCCCTACCAGGAAGGAACACTGAGTTTAAGCGGCCAATGAGTGTGAGTGTGAGCCAGGGCGGCCAGAAGTTAAGAATGTCCTATCCCAACCAATCTCGACCCCCATTGCCAGCCTGTAACATATGTGGAAGGAATCACACTGGGGAGTGTAAAGGAAGGCCAGTAACCTGTTTCAAGTGCGGTCGGGAGGGCCACTATTCAAATAAGTGCCCATCATTAACCCCTGCCGTCGTTCCAACCACCAATTGTCATCAGTGTGGACGCTCGGGTCATTGGAAGAAGGAATGCCCAATGAACAAACCAGCAGCTTCGGGAGCAAGCAGGGCTGCTTCTAATAAGCCACCTACTGCGAGGACTTTCAACATGACAGTCCAGGATGCTATGAAAGATTCAGATGTGATAGCAGGTACCCTTTCTCTAAATTCAGTCAGTGCAAATGTTTTATTTGATTCGGGAGCAACTAAATCTTTTATATCAAAGGACTTTGCGCGTAAGTTAAGACTTAAGGCTAAACCCTTGATAGAACCCTTACAAGTAGAAATAGCCAATCATGAAATTATTCCTGTTAACCAGATTCACCCCGCCTGTGAGATAGGCATAGGGGAGCAATCTTTCAGTGTTGATCTGATTCCTTTTAAATTAGGGGAGTTTGATGTAATTTTGGGAATGGACTGGCTATCTAGCAACGATGCTCAGATAGACTGTAAAGGGAAGAAAGTTAAGTTAAATATCCCCGGGAAGAAAGAGGTTATATTTAGAGGAAAGAGGCAGACGCAGAAATTTTTGACCATGGCTCAGGCCAAAAGGATGCTACGAAAAGGAAGTGAGGCCTACCTAGCCTATGTGGTGGACACACAGAAGGAGGTGCCCAACTTACAAGATATTCCAGTAGTCAACGAATTTGAAGATGTATTCCCCCAAGACCTTCCGGGATTACCACCCGATAGAGTGATTGAATTTGCTATTGAGTTGGCCCCAGGGACGGCGCCAGTTTCAAAAGCACCTTACCGGTTAGCCCCGTTAGAAATGAAGGAATTAGCTATCCAATTGCAGGAACTCTTGGATAAGGGTATGATAAGACCCAGTGTGTCTCCGTGGGGAGCACCAGTTTTATTTGTTAAAAAGAAAGATGGGAGCATGAGGTTGTGCATAGACTATCGAGAGTTGAACAAGCTAACCATAAAGAACAGGTACCCATTACCTAGAATAGACGATCTGTTCGACCAGCTAAAGGATGCTGTTTATTTTTCCAAGATCGACCTGAGAACTGGATATCACCAACTAAAGATTAAACCTGAAGATATTTCCAAGACAGCGTTCCGTACCAGGTATGGGCATTATGAGTTCTTGGTAATGTCCTTTGGACTAACCAACGCCCCAGCGGCTTTCATGGATTTAATGAATAGAGTATTTAAGAAGTACTTGGACAAGTGTGTGATAGTTTTTATCGATGATATTTTGATCTACTCAAGGACTGAGGCAGAACATGCAGAGCATTTGAGGATAGCTCTAGGGATACTCAGAGAGGAGCAGTTATATGCCAAATTCTCGAAGTGTGAATTCTGGCGGAATGAAGTACAGTTTTTAGGACATGTGATCAATAAAGAAGGAGTATTGGTCGACCCCTCCAAGATAGAGGCGGTCTCAAATTGGGAAAGGCCAACCACACCCACAGAGGTGAGGAGTTTCATAGGATTGGCCGGCTACTATCGTAGATTTGTACAGGACTTTGCGAAGATCGCAGCCCCTTTGACACGACTTACTCGTAAGACAGAGAAGTTTGAATGGACGGAGAAATGCGAGAACAGTTTTCAGGAATTAAAGAAAAGGTTGATAACGGCTCCGGTATTGGCATTGCCGGATGGAAAAGGAGATTTTGTGATATATAGTGACGCGTCGCACAAAGGATTAGGATGTGTGCTTATGCAGCACGGTAAAGTTATTGCGTATGCGTCGAGACAATTGAAGGAATACGAGGTTAGATATCCTACTCATGACCTTGAGCTTGCAGCAATAGTATTTGCTTTAAAAATTTGGAGGCACTACTTATATGGAGAGAAGTGCGAGATTTTCACAGACCATAAGAGCCTCAAGTACATATTTACGCAGAAAGAGCTCAACATGCGCCAGAGGAGATGGTTAGAACTAATCAAGGACTACGATTGTGAGATTCTCTATCATCCAGGGAAAGCCAATGTGGTGGCTGATGCCCTTAGTAGAAAGGAAAGACTCAGAATGATAACGACTTCGGAAGAGTTGATAAGGGATTTTGAGAAAATGGAAATAGAGGTAAAGGTAACCGGAACCGAAACTGAAAAGCTTTTTGAGATCTCAATGCAGCCAGAATTATTAGAAAAGATCAGATTGTGCCAAGAGAAAATAATGAATGAAGACAGAAAGTCAATGACTGGAGAGGAGATCCATACTGAGAAAGATGATAAAGGGATAATGAGGTACTCCTACCGAATTTGGGTTCCGAATGTTCAAGAACTTAAAGATGAGATTTTGGATGAAAGCCATAGTTCAAGGTATTCCATTCACCCGGGAAGTACCAAGATGTATAGGGATTTGAAGGAATATTACTGGTGGCCCAACATGAAGAGGGACGTAGCAGAATGGGTAAACAAGTGTTTGACTTGCCAAAGAGTAAAGGCAGAGCACCAGAGACCCAGTGGGCTTTTGCGACCCCTGGAGATTCCCGAATGGAAATGGGAACAGATAGCGATGGATTTTGTTGTAGGCTTGCCAAGGACGAAAGCCAATCACGACGCCATTTGGGTAATTATAGACCGACTGACAAAGTCAGCTCATTTCATTCCTATCAACGAGAGATACACAGTCAATAGACTGGTGGACATTTACCTTAAGGAAATAGTAACGCGACATGGAGTCCCAGCGTCCATTGTCTCAGACCGAGACCCAAGGTTCAACTCCAGATTTTGGAGGAGCTTTCAGGAATGTGCGGGGACCAAGTTAAATATGAGTACCGCGTACCATCCCCAAACGGATGGACAGAGTGAAAGGACCATCCAGACACTAGAGGATATGTTGAGAGTCTGTGCAATAGACCTTAAAGGAAGTTGGGATGATCACCTGCCGTTGATCGAGTTTTCTTATAACAATAGCTTTCATGCTAGCATCGGAATGCCGCCTTATGAGGCCTTGTACGGAAGAAGGTGTCGATCTCCCTTATACTGGGATGAAGTAGGAGAGCGGAAGATGCTCGGACCCGAAGTGGTCCAAAGGACCAAAGATATAGTGGATCTTATCAGAGGGCGACTTGTAGCAGCCCAAGACAGACAGAAGAAATATGCAGACCTAGCCCGAAAGGACAAGGAATATGAAGTAGGGGACTTAGTACTGTTGAAAGTATCCCCTTGGAAGGGATTAATGAGGTTCGGAAAGAAAGGAAAACTAAGCCCAAGATACATTGGACCTTTCGAGATATTAAGACGGATTGGAAAGTTAGCTTACGAGCTAGCCCTACCCCCTAATTTGCAACAAGTTCATAATGTGTTCCATGTGTCAATGCTAAGGAGGTATCATCGGGATGCCAGGCACATAGTGGAGTACGAGCAGGTGGATATGCAGCCAGATCTAACTTACGTGGAGAAGCCAGTAAGGATTATGGATAAGAAGGAGCAGGTGCTTCGGAACAAAGTGATCAAGCTAGTCAGAGTACTATGGCAGAATCATAATGTGGAAGAATCAACTTGGGAACTAGAGAGCACAATGCTAGAAAAGTACCCCCATTTGTTTTCTGTTTGATTCCGGGACGGAATCCTTTTAAGGAGGGGAGACTGTAATAACCCCAAAATTTTTCAACTTTTTGTAACCCTTGTGAATAGTGTTTTAGCTGAATGAGAAAACTTTTCACGCCACACTATGTAGGGGTTCTGTTATGGATATTCTGGGATATTATTAGTACTCTATGAAGTATATAAGTGTATGTAAATATCGTCAGAATCCAATTCCGAACACTTTGGTTTTTCCCGGAAATCCACAAGATACGGAGAGAATTGAGTATAAGATAACAGGATAAAAAGGATTTAAATTAAAGGATTATGATAGAGGATCATAAAAAGGAATATAATGTATTGAGAAAGGTTAAGGGAACCTAAGTAATAAGATCCCGGGTATGATCCTTCAAACGATAAACGAGAACGAAAGTTAAGCGAACCGTATAACAGATCAGCGGTCATTAGGCAAACGATTAGGAAGTTAATCAAAGGGATTAATGGGAATGATGTCATCCAACCAATAGAAAGAAGACAAGGAAGGAAGGATGACATCATGAGGATGAGGTAAGCATGACATGGGAAGGAAGGAGGTGTGGTTGAATAAGGACCACACAAATTCAAGGGCAAGGATAGTAATTTGCTAAATCAAATACAAATCAAGCCAACCAAGCTAGCAAAATCATTTCATCAAAAATCAAAAACAACCAAGGCATTTGTTCTTCATCTTAGCTCTCGGCTTTTTACATTTTTTAAAGGCTAGATTTTTCAAAAATCAAGATCCAAGCATCCTAAATTGGTAAGAAAATTCCCTAATCATCTTTATGCTTAGTTATGGCTATATCATGAGTTTAAGCCATTAATTCTTTCTCTAACTTCTTCATTTAATCAAAGAAGAAGACTAATGAATAGTGTTTTCAAGTTTTTAACTTGAACTTTTTCTTGTTTTCTTGAAGATCCAAGCTTTCCTAAGGCTTCTCAAAGCTTCTTAAGGCTTCCTAGCTCCACCCACCACTTCAAGGAAGGTATACCATTTCCAAACCCTAGGTTCATATATATTATAAGGTGATTTTGAGTAGTGGGTTGATATTGTATCTTGTTGTTATGATTTAGAGTTTGAGATTTGGTATGGTAGTGAATGGAATGGTAATTATTGTGGTTTTGATTTAAAAGAACTTAAGAATGATTAAAGTTAAGTTTAAGCATAAGTATGAAAGATTAAATTGAATTGGTTGGGGTGGTTATGATGTGATAAGGATGGAGGATGGTTGTATGTTGGATTTGAGGTTGATTTGGGTTGTTTGTGAATGGGTTAAAATTTGGAAATCACGTAAACATAGCCGTCGTAACGTCCGATTTTCTTTGGACTGTTTTTGTGCATAGCATTAGGACCCGAGGACCCCCTGCTAGATTGTGACCACTGCCATGTTTAGATAGCTCATGTTACGAGCTTCGTTTTGATATGTAGTTCGTTCGATTCCGATTTACGGTTTAGGAGAAACGACCGTTTCAAGTAACGGCGTTTCGCGAACGAAACTTTTTCCCTCGCCTTACTTTGGAATGTAGGTTAAAGACCAAAAAGGGTTAATTAATGTATGAAACATTTATGGTAAGTGTGTTAGGCAGTTGGTAAGTCATTCGCGAAGGAATCGCTTTAAAACTCGTAAAGGTTAAATTATTAAAAATGGTGGAGCCGAGGGTACCCGAGTGACTTAAGCAAATCAGTGAGCGCAAAACAAGCGTTAGAGTCTAAGTTAGTTATAGTATAGATTTACAAGTGATTTTGGTTTAATTCCAACTTACTTGTTGTTTATAGGTTATCAGACTCGTCCCGAGCCTTTCTCACCCCCAAGTCGCTCAGGCAAGTATTCTATCTGTTATACTGTTGTTGTGATGTATACACTTGTATATGCATTATCTTGCGATAGATGCATGTTGGTTATTTAGCAAATTCTTGCGATATATTGTAGCATGTGATATGGTATATATGCATGCCTGTTTCATATTCTTGAAATATATATCTGTTGGTTCAGTGGATAATACCTATGCTAGAGGATAGCGGTATCTTGCATATACCCTTAGTATAGGGACCCAAAGGTGAAAATATTTTCAAAAACCGGGAGTCGAGGATCCCGAGTAGATTTTATATATATGGATATGGATATGGATATTTATATATATATATATATATATATTTATATATATGTATGGTTATAGTTTTCCAAACTATTAATCGAATAAGGTTTATTCGATAACTTGAAACTTTATTTTATTATTAAATATTATTTCGAATATTATTCGAAGGCGTATAACTCCTTTTATTATTTATTGAATATTATTTGAATATTCATTCGAGGGCTTATGACTCTTTTATATTATTTATTGAATATTATTTGAATATTCATTTGAGGATGTATGACTCATTTATTTTATTTAATGAATATTATTTATAATATTCATTCGAGGTATTATGACTCAGCTTATTTTATTTATTGAATATTATTTGAATATTCATTTGAGGATCTATGACTCCGATTATTTGCTGAGATATATTCTTTATTTTATTAAAGAATAAGGTGTAAATAATCAAACTTATTTTCGATTATTCAAATAAAGATAATACTTTCATATAAGTATATCTGTGGTTATTTAATACTCGTTTCAAGTATAAATTTTAATACTTCTACTTCAATTATTTTTATAAAGATTATTCTTTATGGGAATATTATTTAATTAATAATATCCAGATATCTTCTAATATTCTGGGGACTGATTTACTTCATTAAATCAGCTTCACTCCAAACACTCTTTAAAGTGTTTTCGAGTCTTCAAAATGATTTTTAAAGTCAGAGCGGATCCCAAAAATCATTTTTATATTTAAGATCTTCCTTTTTAAGGGGATTTAAATACTCGCTCAAAAACCTGGGGAATCCGGCTCTGTGGTGTATTTTATATTCGCAACGAGGTTGCAGTTTTGGTAAATGAATTGATTACTTGCCCAACGTTCGGGAAGTAAGCCCATCTAATTGAGTCGGCATAAGCGACAGGCCGGGGTACGGTCTATTATTGTGTAAGTGGCTGGGTGGCAGTCCATCAACGCGTGAGGGGCCGGGGTACGGTCTAGCGCGAGGTCCTAATGCGGCCAGGGTGATGACCGGTGAGGAATTCATCCATCTACAGTAGAAAAGGTTACTTATTGGTATCTTTGCCTGATCAGCAAGATATCGGGTTTATGCCAAAATTCTTTTCCTTTCCAAAATTCATTGGATGTTTCAAACTCTGTTCATACTTTACATAACAGAGGTTTCAGGAAATGTTGAAAGGGGTATATATATGTGGTTATATATATATCGGGACTAAATAAAGTATCTCATAACTTTTTCATTCAATAATCTTTCAAAGATTGAATCTATTCAAGTCTTAACTTGTGGTCTCATCTATGGGATGTTTTTCTTAAAACCTATAATACTTCGAACGGTGGCAGTTCAAGTAGCTTTCTATATGATATAAGTGTGGTGAAGTATTGGTAACTTCATTCCTTGTTTTTACTTATATCTAGTAAGTAATTATCTTGCATATGATAGAGATGCTATTAAGTATCCATTTAGATACTTATATTATTGTTATCACTATACATATTATCTTGCGAGCTGTAAGGCTCACTCTTGCTTTATTTCTTCATCACACAACAACAGTTAGGAGAGATGGCCAGACTCCAGCAGACCCAGCGCAAGCGCGTGGGAAGTGCCCCGCGTCTTCCCGCTGATGTTGTAGCTGCTATAGCTGCAGAGGTAGATCCATTGTAGTTCAGACCATCTACTTTTGAGAATCAAATTATGTATAATTATAACTTGTGGCAGATAATGGCAATTAACTGTAAATTATCAAGTAATCATTTTGGGTTGTAATAATTTTAAATTGTGGATTCAAAGACTTGTACTTATTTCAATTTCATCTCTGAGACTATAACGGGTTGTGGTGTGTGTTAGTGTGGGGTCACAGCATGAGGTTATTTATTATTAATTAAGTGAAGTGATATTGTGGAAAGAAAGACCGTGACAACCCGGATCCCCGACCCCGGATCTGGGGGTGTTACAGAACATCTTATTTTATACACTTTAAATAGATAAAGCCCATATAAATATAACAAGTCTTTTATTAATTCAAAATAAAATCAAATAGGAATACAAGAAAGTTCTTCCTAACTCATCATACATGATTGGATTTAGGAGAAACACTTTCAAAAAGTCTGTGGATATTTCAAGTTATAGAGGCATGGTTGGCTGACTTCTGTACTTAACAGCTAGTAGGCCAGATATTATGTTTGTTACATGTTTATGTGATAGATTTCAGGCTGATCCTAGAGAATCTCACTTGATAGCTATTAAGAGAATTTTTCAGATATCTCAAGGGAACACCAAAACTTGGCATTTGGTACCCTAGAGATTCTGGCTTTGATCTAACTGGTTATTCAGATGCAGATTATGCAGGTTGTAGAATTGATAGAAAGAGCACAATAGGAACCTGTCAATTTCTAAGAAACAAGCTTGTGTCCTGGTTCAGTAAAAAGCAAAATTCAGTTTCTACTTCTACAGCTGAAGCTGAATATATTGCTGCTGGCAGTTGCTGTGCACATATTTTATGGATGAAAAATCAATTGCTAGACTATGGTTTGCAAGTTGAAAGGATTCCTATTTTCTGTGATAACACGAGTGCAATTGCCATCACTGAAAATCCAGTGCAACATTCAAGGACAAAGCACATAGATATCAAGTACCATTTCATAAGGGAACATGTAATGAATGGTACTGTGGAGTTACATTTTGTTCCAAGTGAGAAGCAACTTGCAGATATCTTTACCAAGCCACTGGATGATCCACCTTTTCAAGGTTGGTAAGTGAGTTAGGTATGCTTAATTACTCTTAAATTTATCTGAGTTATTTTGCAAGTTAGTATGCAGCCAGAAATTTAATTGATCTTTAAATCTTGAATGAAATTTTGGCTAAGTCAAAATTTTCATCTCGACGGATGACCCTTATCCATCGAGTTTAGTCATCCATCGATATACTACTTGCTAATAAAAGTCAACTATTTTTGTGGAATACTTTATGTCTCGACGGATATCAGTTTATCCTCATCCGTCGAATTGTCTTAATCTCAGCCGTTAATTCCCTGTACATTATCCATCGAGTATTCTTACAGTTTGTAAGCATTACACCACGGATAATGGGTGGAATTTTTACAGTTTAATTTTAAACGGCTATTTTAGGCAATTTCTATTGGTTAATTTACTTTACTTTATTATTTTTATCAGTTATTTTTGAGATAGTATTAAAGCTTATTTCATTGCAATTATTTTCTTTTATCATTCTCAAATTCAACTACTCTAATTCCATTCTCTCTCAAACAATTACTGTCCTTCTCTTCAAGCTTTCATTCTCTAACAATGGTACCTGTAGTAAAGATTATGTCTCAAACGGGGTTCATTTATGAGAAGAACAATTTCACTGCATTGGTCAATAAGGGTATTCAACAATCAGAGGACTACCACAAGATGATGGACTTTGTGAAGAATTGCAAGCTCAATTACGCCATGCTGGAATCACTCACAATCTTTTGTGAAGTTGTTGAAGAGATGTGGACCACTGCTATATACAACTCTACTGACAAGACCATCACTTTAACTATCAAAGGTAAAGAATTCTGTATCAATAGTGATGTGATGAAAGCATGTTTCAAAATCCCTGATAACAATGTGACTTCACCACACACTGACACTGATATTATCAATATGCTTAATTCCATTTACTATGCACTTTCCACTTCTAAAATGAGTGATATTAGGAGAATGGGTCTTAGTAAGGAATGAAGTTTCATGTATGATGTAGTTACTAAGGTCTTCTCTGGAAAAATCAGTAATTTTGATTCAGTGAATATTTCCATGCTTAACATGCTATACATGCTAGTTATAGATAAATTTAACAATTTCAGTGACCTTATCATGTTTGAGTTAGGATACAAATTAGGAGAGATAAATAAAAGAGGGAAGAATGTTTATTATGCCAGATTTTTTATGTTATTGGCTAACCACCTCTGTGAAGAAATAGTTCTTGAGAACCCTAACAACAAACTGGATTGTTGGGTTCAAGAGAGGAGGATCATTGCAGATCTGAACAGGGCCAACCATTATTGGGATGTGCCAATGTTCTACTTTCCTGTAATGCAGGCACCTCAAGTAAGTGAGGTAAGTTCATCCATCCCTACAACTATTCCAACCTCCTCTGTTTCTTTGACTTCAGGAATAGCTATGACAACTGTGCCAATGACCAAATAGTTGCCTACCAAAGCCTCCAAACCCTCTACAATTTCCAAATCTAAATCAAAGAAAACCCCCTCTAGTATCTCTCAAAAGATACCAGTTGTAAAATCCACAAAAGCAAAAGAGGGGAGTGTGAAGGAGGGAAAGTCAGGTGAGGGAAGGGGTGAACATCAAAGAAACCCTAAGAATAAGGATGGAGAGTTGAGTGAATCCCAGCCTAGCCACACTGCAGTTTCCCAACAAACTGTAGTGCTTAAAAAGGATAAAAGCTCACTTCTAGCTACATCCTCCCAAAAGGATGCAATTATTGAACAAAGCTCTCTGCCAAGAGCACAGGCCAAAAGGGTTAGGGACACAAGCTCACCCCAAACTTATACAAGAAAGAAGAAATCTAAGACCTTTGGGGATGCACAGGGCACATACACAGTGCAAACTGGTGCTAAAGACACAGTCCCTGCACTCTCTCAAATTCAGTTTGATGTGGCTCCAATAAATGTGGAGTCACAGCCAAAATCTCTAATAATAGAAGCATCTGAAACACCATACTCACCAACAAACTCTCTGGAAGTGGATATGATAAACACTTCAATTCCTGATTCCCCTTCTTTAACTCTGTCGGGGAAGCCAAAATCTAGTGCAAGTGAGCATCATCTTTTAGATGATTTGTTGGCTCACTTGCCAATTCTTTCAGATTCTATTGTGACATCTGTGCCCCAAATATCATCAATCAACACAGAGTCAACAATAGTTTCTCTTCCCACCTCATTCATTTCTACTCTCTCGATGGATATTGCTCATCCGTCGAGTAGTGATTGTATCCCGACGGATAAGCCTAACAGCAGTTATCCGTCGGATAGCATTACCACTCACTCGACGGATATCACTTATCCATCGAGTATCTCTGCACAACTTCAAACTTTAATTATTTCAAGTGCAGAAGATTTAGTGGTTGTACAGTCACTCTTAGGACTGAGAGAGGAGAGTGTATTGAGTGAGAGGCTGGGTTGCTTCCAGGCAAAAGGAGAGGAAAATAGTGAAAATCAGCAATCTATTTATTCAGGATTGGCAAAAGTGAGTGATAGGAGTCCCACCTTAGTCGGTGAAGGTGAGGGTAGGGAGCCAGGGTGAGACCCTGATGCAACAAAAGAGAGATTTTGAGAGAAAAGCAGGTACAGAAGCTGTAAGGGTGGATCCAGCCATTGCTAGTGAGTCAATGATTGTGGATGATGCTGAAAAGGAAAGACAATTTCAGCAACATTACAAAGCTATAATTGATAACATTTCCTTGGATGCTGACACTTTTACTTACCCTGTGTCAGCCTATCAACTGTTGGCTGCTCAGGGCAATGTGGAGGCAAAACAGACTTTGAACTTAGTACACACTTTAGAATCTCTTCAAAGAGATAAAGCTGCTGTCAATAGGATGCCTTCTCAAGCTGGTGAGCCATCTGAAGAATTTGAGGTAAATTCTAATGATGATGACCCTGTTTCTTTGAATGGAAGCATGAACTTAGGGGGAGATGAAGGCCCAAGTTCTGTTCCAAATTTACCTGAATGGGCATGGACAAAGGAATCTATACCAGTACAATTTGATGTATCTTTGGTTAAGCAAGTCATGGCTATTCAAAAGGCCCTTCAGAAAACTTCAGATGCTGGTACCAAGGCTATTCATCAAGCTCACCTAGACTCTCTACATCTCATGAAGATCCAGCAATTAAGACAGAATCTGAGTATGGATGAACTCAAAAAGGATATAGCTGACTTGAAGACCTACAATTCTGAGAAGCTGGATTCAGTCATGCCATATGGTACCATGCAAGATCTATTACTGAGACTGAGGAGAAAATCAGATTCTGAAAAGAAGCTGGCCAAGCTGGAAGATAGAGTTCAAGTTATTGAGAATTCAGTGGCTACCCTTCTTCAAAATCAACAGACTCAGACAAATCTTCTCATGCAACTGGCTAAAGCACAAGGCCTAACTCCTCAACTTGATGATAATAAAAAGGAGAAAGAGAACCAAGTGAGGGGGAGAAACTTCAAGTTCAAATCAGCAAAGTAATTGTACCTTCAATTACTGTCTCCAAGCCACCAGTTGTAGATGGTATAGATCTAATTAAAGCAGCAACAGCAAATTTGAAAGTTGCTGAGAAAGGAAAGTTGAGTTTGATCAACTGGGATAAGATTGATGAGGAGATACAGAAAAAGTTTGAACTTATCAAGGAGCCAGTTAAGTCAGCCATCCATCACTCTCAACTCAAGCAAATCAGTGTGAATGAGATGAGCATGAATTATCTGGAAAGAGGACAATCTTCCTGCATCAAGTCTACAAAGGCTGAAATAATTCTTAAATCAAGGGCAAACTATCCAAAATCATCTTTGAAGAACCCCTTGGACACTGTGTATGAGACATCCAAGCCTGATGAGAAGAAGCTTCTGTCAAGATCAATTATCTTCTATAAAGATCCAGTTGATTCAGCTTCAAAAAGGAGAATTGCTAAGATATTCAGAAATGGAAAGGAAATTTGTGTGGTAGCTGGACATCCACAATTTGCTCAAGCAAAGAGAGAAGAAAAAGCCAGATTAAAGCAGGAAAAGAAGCAAGCTGCTCTAGATGCAAAGAAGACTAAACAAAAGAAAGAGCAGATTACTATCTTGGCCAAGCTACAGGCTGTGAATTCATCTCAACAAATTCCCTCTCAACCATCTGAAGCTGCTGAATCAAAGAAGAAAATTGAAGAACAGAAGAAATCTCCAAGAAAGAAAGAATTGGCTAGGAGAATAAAAAGGAAACTGGATATTGTTGACAAAGGATTGGAACTAAGGTACCCACACCAGCTACAACTCAAGCATCAAAGCCCTCTGTGGTATTTGAAGATATAAGGGTGGTGGATCCCTACAGGAATATTCATGGTGAACCTATTGTGCCCAAGGATGAGCCAATAGAGTGGGATAAAATACCAATTCCTGACTTCAGTTTACCAATCCTTAGCAAGCCAAAAAGGACAAAGTCAAGTGCAGTCAAGAAAGTGAAGCTGTCACCTCTCAAATCCAAATCAGTAGTTAAAGTTCAACCCAAAGTCAACAGGGGAGACTACTTGTCCTTGTGTGACATCAAGGAATTTTCTGATCTAAACCTCTATCTGGATGAACTAGATGAAGTGAGGGGAATTGATGCATACAGAAACCTACCTGAAAGGTTAGTGTTCAAGTACAAAGGAGGAAAGGAGATTGTGTGGCCCCTTCACAGGATTCTTCAAGAAAGCCAAGCTGTACTGATTAAAGTTTATTCATCCTTCAAGAAGAACTTTGGGTTTAATATAACTGCAAGAAGACTAGTATTGAAGAAGATTGAAGAACTAAGGAGTATTAGAGCTAAAGATGCACTCCCAAAGACCCTAATAATTCCATACACAGGGAGAAGAGTGCATCTAAGGCCCTACTGGCTGATGGAGTTTATAGATGACAAAGTTGTGAGAAGATTCTTCAGGTTAGAAGACCAATTGAGTATCTCTAACAATGAGACTCTCTTGGAAATGCAAGAAAAGCTAGATCTCTCAGTATCTGATGAACTGGAATTCCACAGACAGCTCCAAAATCAGATTGATGAAAATAACAGGAAGCTTGGAAGAAGATCCAGACCTTCAAGAAACTAGAAAAATCTGCTCAGGCTAGAGGAGCATCTTGAAATGACTGTGATCCAAACCTTGTACATTTTGATTAATTGAAGCACTTTCAGTATTATCTGCTTATCTTTAAAGCTGTATGTTTAGGATGTTTTGTTATCATTAAGTATCTCTTAATTTATGGCTACAATTCCAGTAGACATAAATTGGGGGAGATTGTTGTGCATATGTTGTGTACTTGATGATTTCATAAACAAAACATCTAAGTAGATTTTACTTAGTGAAATAATGTAGCACTCGACGGATAAGAATTATAGTTCCGACGGATAACTCATTATAGTCCCGACGGATGTTAACTTATTATCCATCGAGTGAGTAGCTTATGTAATAATAAGTCTGTAGCACAGTTCTGTATACATCTTTGTTTAGATTCTGTAGTAGCCTATAAGTCATATTGACTTTAACTAGATATGCAGAATAGGTTGATTAATTATATATAAATGATGTCTTGTAATTCTGCATAAGTGAAATGAAGTCAAGTGCCAAAATAGCTACCGACGGATGATTAACAAAGCCATCGACGGATGATCAAATGACTATCAACAGATGCTTAATATAACAGTCGACGGATGATCAATGAAGCCATCAACGGATGTTCAGAAAGTCGACGGATGATCATATATCCAACGGATATTCATAAAGTCCAACGGATGATCATATAAAGAATTCAAACATCAGTTGAACAGTGAATACTGAGCACAGCCGTCGAGATGTATACAAATCTACTGTGGAAGCCTATTAACTGGGTAATAGAGGATTAAAAGTAGCAAAGCTTAAGGCTGATAGTTTTTATATTTATTTAGTCTTTTTGACTTTGTAATCTTGGTAATATATAAACCAAGAACGTAGCAAATAAAAGAAAAAACTGAGATACAAAAAGAGAGAAATCTTTGTAAGCAAAATCCTTAGCATTTCCCTGTATTCTCAGTAGTTTGATTTGTAAGCAGCTGTGAGCATTCTTGCACACAGAGTCCTCTCGATATATAATATATATCTCTGGTGGAATTGTTTAAATCCACCAGAAAGTTTTTAAAGACTCTTGTTTTTAATTACTTATGTTTTGATTCAATTAAGTTTTTATGCCGCATTGTGCTAATCAAAACACTTATATCTATATTCGAGTTGAACATTTTTATTTCGAGAAAAAGGTTCAAGAATTCCATTCAACCCCCCTTCTGTAATTCTTGCTATATTGTTAAGGGACTAACAATTTGGATGAAACTCAATCCTATGAATTTCTTGAAGTTGAAGAAGGTGAAAAACACTTTTCGATACATTTCTTAAAGTATATTTTATAACATGTTTTCGATATTTCAAAAATTGTATATTTTGCAGATACTATTGGAAAAAAGAAAGGGAATGCTAGATCAAATGAGAAGTGCAGGAACAGGTCCAATCTTATTAATCTTAGTGACCACTGATTCAATCTGATTGTCACTATTCAATATTGTTTTTATTCGGAGCAAAAAAAATGTTGTTTAAGACTATTTTGTGGTATGATTAAGGACTTAATTATTGATGGATGATGTAATATTTGGGATTTCTTAAACTATTTATGGATGATGTAATATTCTGGATTCCGTACTTAATTTTCTGCTTTTAATTTTTTAATTTTTATATTTTACCATCAACATTAGTTATATACTTATTTGTAATTTTGACAGGTTTATTTCTTGATCAAACCAATTAACCCAACCCAACCCGGCCCAACCCATCACATAGTTAATAGGATTGGGTTTAATAATTTTTTTGAGATTAATGGTTTAAGATTTTTGTAACCCGCAAAAAATGGGTTGGGTCGTTAAATTGGTAAAACCGGCCCAACCCAGCCCATGTGCAGCCCTACCTCTTGTAATATCTCGTTCTTTAGTTCTGTCACCTGAGGAATCCATATTCTTGATGAAAATCTAAATACACCTTGGTCATCTTTTTACATGCATAGTTCTTCTCCCGTCATTTGATTATTCTCCTGATTCAGTACTTTCTCCTGACATCTCTTATCTTCTCCAACAATTTTGGCTGAAAGGTAACAGCATGACACATCTCTTCCATTCCTCTGCAAAGACAAAGTTATAATTGAAATTCCTCAATCTCCTTAAACAATTCTTTTGCCGTTGTCATTATATTCAACTTTTCCTTCATACTCAAAGCATCAGCTACCACGTTTACTTTTCCCGGGTGATAATGTATCGAGCAATCGTAATCTTTAATCAGCTCTAACCATCTCCATTTCCTCATGTTAAGTTGCTTTTGGGTAAATATATACTTTAGGCTCTTATGATCCGTGTAAATTTCACATCGTTCTCCATACAAATAGTGCCTCCAAATCTTGAGCGCAAATACGATAGCCGCTAGTTCTAAATCTTGAGTAGGATACATCAATTCATGAGGTTTAAGCTGTCTTGATGCATATGCAATCACCTTATTGTGTTGCATTAGCACACAGCCCAATCCTTTATGTGAAGCATCACTATATATCACAAAAGCTCCTTTGTCGTTTGGAAGCACTAACACCAGAGCTGTAACTAACTTCTGATTTCGCTCTTGGAAACTTTCTTCACATTCTGCATTCCATTCAAACTTCTGATTCTTCCTTATCAACTTAGTCAGTGGCGCGGAGATCTTTGAGAAATCCTTTACAAATCTTCTGTAATACCCAACCAATCCTAGAAAACTTCTCACTTTCTTAGGCGTCCTTGGTCTTTCCCAATTCATAACCGCTTCAATCTTTGCGGGATCTACCCTGATTCCTTCACTCCCAATTATATGTCCTAGAAATTGAACTTCTTTCAACCAAAATTCACACTTTGAAAATTTTGTGTATAACTTCTATTATCTGAGAGTTTCTAATGCTATCCATAAATGTTGTAATATCTCATAATTGCAGATATTATTATTATTATTTGAAATTATTTATGTGATTTTATGTAAATTTTAGTGAATTATATGATAATTGGAATTGATGTTTGGATGTTTATAGGTGATATATTTTGAGCATTTTAATTTTTATATGTCCAGAATAAGATATAGATAATTGTGATATTTTTCTGATAATTTTTGGACTGTTATATGATTTTATAATGATTTATGGATTTATGAATTATTTTCTGAATAATTACAAAATTATTTTATAAAGTCGGGAATCGTCTAACTTCAACCATTTTTGCGTTTTTAAAACCAGGAACTCTTCGGAAAACTCCTTTCTAACCTAATCTAATTATTCTGAACATTTTTCGTGTTTTGACATTTTCAATCCGGAGTACGGTTTGACCCGTACGAGTCCCGACGCAAATTTTTTGATGCGATAACCATTTCGGTAGATCAATAAAACCCGTATTCTCGAGAGACGGGATATTTTTACATTATTTTCCCATAGGGTGTTTTATAAGAAGCCCAGTTTTGATGATTATCAAAAATTGATACCAAATGGAATCGTTTTATTAGTTACTTAACGACTAATTAACTTATTTTCGGATCCAATATGATCCCACGGGTATCAATATTCCATAAGTATAAATAATCGTTTCTTATTTTATTTGTATACAGATATTCATGAGCAAACAGTTAAAACATATGATTTACAGAGAAAACCTTGAATATTCGTAATATTTGGGGTATTTTATTATATGTATGGTATTTATTTAAAAGTATTATTTTAAAATCATTTCCCGAAAATGTATTATTATTGGGTCTATTTGAATTAAATTACGAGTTCAAAACATCGTTTATTGATATTTGGGGTTATTATTTTCAAAAATATAAATAGCTGCATAATTTTTTTTATCCCATTTATTTATTTTCATTAAAATTCAGAAAATAGAAAATTCAAGAACAAAGTTGGGGTGAAATTTTGTTCTTGACCTTTGATTAATGATTTCAGGAGATCTAGCTATCCGTTTTTGATGTTCTAGTATCCGAAATGAAGCCCTATTCATGCTATTTCTATTGATACCAACATCTCAATCAAAGGTTGATTATTGCACAAATTCGATTTTTGACCATTGTTCTTGAATTTGGGTTTCTGAGTTGTGCTGATTTTTGAATATTATTGATGTTATAATCAGTTTTAGCATGATGTTTACAGTCGATTTGAGTATAAACTTCTATTGTTTGATTACGAAAATGCTTAAGTCGAGATTTTAAATGTCCCCCCTCCTTCTAATAATCGATTTGATAGTAAAAAACCTAGCTATTGTGGCAGAAGCAGCCCGTATGAGACTCGGGAAGGTGCTCGTTTGAATGGGGCAGCGGCGAATCTGAAGAAGCAAGGAGCTTCCAGATCGGTAGTAACAGATGCGAGTAAGGTTGGGGATTTAAACCAGAATGCTGGGCTCAATCGTACCAATCGAAAGGCGAAGGTTGAATTAAACCCAGGTAATAGTGATGATAAGCGGGTCATTTTGAACCCCCTGTATCAGACTGAGGTTCATGGTTTGAACGCAGATGGTGAGGAGGTTATTGGGATGAAAAGAGATGGTGTTGGAGAGAGCAGTGGGTCTCAAAAGGAGATGGTTTCGTCTGGTTTGGATGAGAGTGATTCGAAGGTGACTGAATTTTTGTAGAGCTCTGTTGTGAAGGATGTAACCAAGGTGTTTGAAGAATTGCCTCTTCGAAATCCTAGTGTGAATTCAAATGAGGGAATGAGTGGTGGGCAACTGGGAGGGATGTTAACATTCCTGTGGATTCTAGTAGTCAGGGTTTAGATACAGAGATGAGGGTGTCTTGAAGCTTGGTTCTGGTGTTGGTAATGTAGCTGATGTGAAGAAGAATATTGTGTTGTCTGATAATTTCTTAGTTAGTAAGGCTGGTGGTGTGAACGATAAGGTGGGTGGTCTTGAGAGGGGAACTCAGGGGGATGTTAACTCTGGTGTTGTAAGTCAGTATGCTAGTCCAAAGATATCTATGGATGGTGCAGATATTGTGTTTGTGGATGTGCCTGATTTGAATATTGATGGAAGTTTAAAAATAGGTGTGTCTGGAGCCCAAATAAGGGGGGTCAGAAGTTTGTTTCTGTTGTAAATGGTGAAATTAAGCAGAATGGAAAGACTTACTAGAATTCTAGTGATTTTGGAACTAAGATGGAGAATGTGAACTGTAAGGGTGTTTAGGAGTCTGGTGGTTTGTTCCCAGAAAGTACAGCCGGAGGTGAGAGTTAAAAATGGTATGAGATTGTGAGGCCTAAGGAGGGGTATTCTCGAATGAAATTTGAATACCATACGCCTGAGGTGGTAGATGGTAAGGTTGTGATTAAACCTCCCATACTTGTTGATGTCCAGGGTAGAAAGGCGTGGGAAAATTGCTTGGTAGGTTATTTTTTTGAGAATAGAGTCCTATTTCATGTGATGCAGCATATAACACAGAGAAAGTGGGCCAAAAGGGGTCTGAATGAGGTCATTATGAATAGTGAAGGTTTCTTTTTCTTTAAGTTTGGATCAAAACATGATTTGTTGGAGGTGCTTGAGGAAGGAATTTGCTTGGTAGAAGGGAAGCCTTTTGTGCTTCAGAGATGGTACCCTCAAATTGAGTTGTCAAAAGAAATCCCAAAGTTTATTCCACTTTTGGTTAAATTTTTTAACATACCTTTGCAATACTGGAACAAAGAAGGCTTGAGCAGAACTGGAAGTAGGGTTGGTAATATATTAATGGCTGATTCTTTGACTGAACAGATGTGTAGAGAAGCTTCAGGATGGCTGAGTTTTGCTAAAATGTTGATTAAAGTTGATGCTAGGAACCCTTTACCAGATAGACTGTTTGTTCTGATTCCTCATGAAGATGGCAGGGATCCAGTAGAAGTCAGTTTGAAGTAGAATACCCGTGGCGCCCTTCTTGGTGCATGAAGTGTAATAAATTTGGTCACTCTATCCAGGGGTGTCCAGTTTTGGCTGTAGAAAAGGAGATGAAACAGCTGAAGGTTAAGGAAAGTAGTAAGGGGGGGAATATTGTGAATGATCAGGAGATTGATTTTACGGTTGTTCAGCGTAAAGGGAAGGAAGCTATGGTCGAGATGAGGGGTCCAGGAAAACAAGGGAAGGGAAATGGTGTGCCTGTGAAGCAGCCAGTTAGAGTTGCTCAGACTGGAGTTGTTATTAGGGATGCTGTTGATATGGAGTTTAGCAAGAGTGGGAAGCCTGTTTTAGTCAAGGTTAATTCAGAAATTCCCAAGGCTCAAGTGGTGGAGAATAACAGGTTTGATTTGCTTAATGATGTTAATTTGAGTGATTTGCAGGGGCATAATAATAAGGGTCTTTTACCTACTCCAGTAGTGGGGGTTCAGTTCTTGCAGTCTGGTAGGTCTGATAGGGGGTTGGATAGTCTGGAGAAGGGGCTGATAGTTTCTCAGAAAGGTGGAAATTGGGGTAATCAGAGCAATTACAATGATATGGTGGTTGATAATACACTACGTCATAAGTGGGCTACTGGAATGCAAGTGTTACAAGTAGCGTTACATTAGCTAAGAAATTTTTGTCCTATTGTAACACCTCTAAATTAGTGTTACAATAGTTATAACGTGAGTATTACCGAGAAATGCCGGTGTTGCACAACATGTAACACCAACACCTGGTGTTATGTTAGTTATATTTTTAATTTTTAGAAATATTAAAGTAGAAATACTATCATAAATTAGTATTAAAATTGTATTATAGTTTATTTATGAATAAAAATATAATATATAATAAAATAAAATTTATAAAAATACATTGTTCATGAATACAAATTACTTTGTTTGTTTTTATTTAATAAATAATATTTTAATAATTTAAAATTAAAAAGTTAAATAAAAAATTTAACCAGGACAAATATTCTCTCTCGCTCACAACATTCTCTCTGGTCGAGGCTTTCTCTCTCTCTCTCTCTCACCTCACTAGAAAGCGCTCGATCCCTCCCCCCTCTCTCTAAACGCTGTCTTCAAAATAAATCCAAGACTTAGTATTCGAGCAATTAATATTTTTATTTATATGATTTTGCAGTCGATTAGGGTTTCAAACGGGCTCCAATTATGTGGTTAATATATGTATTCACTAGAATTAATTGGGTTTCAAAGGGGCTCCAATTATGTGGTAAATATATGTATTCCTAACTATATTTTTGAGTTTGATATCTTAAGCGATTAGGGCTATAAAATTGGGTGTTCCAGTTTAAAGCTTCTGTTAAAGTAAAATTGGGACTTTTATCGTTCGTGTTGTTGCTTGTTCTTCTGTTGTTTCTTTATGATATTTTTTTGGTTAGTGTGTCTAGTTGTTCAGTGGTCTAGATTGCTAGGTTTATCACTTTACGAGGCATTAGTTGTTGATTAAGTGTTTGCATTAGTTCTGAGTCCACTTGAGGATGAATGCTTCATTCTCCTTCCCACTCATTTTCTGCACATTGATTCGATATTTCTATAGTTTTAATTGAAAATTTGTGTAACTACCTTTGGCATTGCTATTAACAACTGCGTATTTGGTTCACAGTTGGCATTGCTATTAACAACTGTGATACAGGTGCTTGAACCATTTACGACCCGCTATGTGTTTGCGCTTGGCATTGCTCAATTTATGGGATCTGCCCACTGGATGATCTCGGTTAGTTTGAATCGTACTACATAAATTTATCTGCATTATTCAATACAAACAAGATTAATTCGGATTTTCTATCTTATGTAGGTTTATAATACTACTGGAAAGTATTTGTACTTGCTCGGAAGCGGATATGTTTGGCTTCCAATGGTCCTGCTAACTGAAATTGTTCAAACTTTCATCTTGGCAGACTTTTGTTATTTCTATGTAAAAAGGTTAGCGTTAATTTGAAGGTTAACATCTTAATGTGAGTGTTGGTTTCATTGTTATATGTAGTGTTTTGAATGGGCATCTTCTAGTCAGCCTGCCTCATCCTCGCGTTTGATATTTTACTTTATTTTTTGTACACCAATTTTGATTGTTTAACAATTAGATTACAGATTTTTGCGTCTTTACAGTTTTGTGAAGTGCTAAGAACTAGTTGACTTCATTTTTGTTGTTAAATCAATATGTTTACCGTCTTTTTGCTGTATATCCATTTGATTTATTAATGGAAATTTACACTTTTTTACTGAAGTACCTTTGTTGATTAAATTGCATTTTGTTCTCCTTGTAGCTTCAATAAATTATTTTGATAATTATGTGGTGGTTTATGAGTTGTTACTAGCTAATCCCTTCTTTTTTTGCTAAATAGCTAGCCCCTTTTAGTTTCTATTCCAGGCTATTTCCAGGACTGTGGATGCCAGATGTTAGTGTCTGAATATATACCTAATGGCAGCGTGTGCAGTCTATGAATTACTTATCTGTTTTTATGTAAGATGGTTTCCTGTTTATAACTATACTTTCAGAGGTGTTTACCGAAATAATGTTTGCTTAATATTAGTGTATCAACATCTTTTTCTGCTAGGACATGTATATTCATTGTCTAATTCGGTAGGTGCATTTGCCCCATCCAGAGTACAAGTAACTTAAATTCTAATTAATCCCTCCAGGAAACACGTATTTATGGAGTCATCTATCGCATATTGTAAACATTTGAACCCGAATAAACACAGACTTTTTTACAGGTTAGAGTGTCTTATTAGTCAAAACCTAATATACTGGCATTGTGTTCATGAAATGCCGTAACAAGGTAAAGGTTTCTCTGCCTTCGTGCAATTCAACTTACATATATGAAGCAAAAACAATGTTTATAGATTTTGTTCAGGAAACAAGTTTTTGGATAGTAATTCATCTCAATTATTTATAATTTGGGAATGGTAAGACATAGTTTAAATGCTCCCTGCAGAGCATTCAACTAACCACATGCTGCTTTACCTGCTAGTATTTACTTCCCCTCCATTATATAATCACTCGTCTACTCTGCATCATTCTCATAATCTTCCACTTCTCAGTCTTTTTACTGCAGAATTGGCATAGAGAGATGGCGAGGGTTCTGTATAGGCAGGTGTCTCTGCTAATTTTCGGTTTGATTGCAGGGCTTCTTTCTCAAAACTTGGTGTTCCCAGTAATGTCTGCTGCAACTCTTGAAGATCAAAAAACGTATTATTCTCCAGACCCCCATGGTGGAAAAAGTCATCACGGAGGTAAGACAATGTCGTACAAATATGCTATTTTTTGCTTATATTCTTATTTTTTATTAAGTTCTAAAAAAATGTTTCTGAAGGCAATTAAATTGCAGTCAAAGTTATTTACAATCAGAATTTACATGATAAGAGCCCATGTAATTGTTTTAAAACTTTAAACCTTTACTGGCTGGAGTGATTGTTTCGCAAATATCAGAAAATAGTGAAATATGGCAATGTACCTTCAGCTGTTAATACTTCCTGCCCATCTCTGAATTTCTATTTTGCAGCTGTCTATATATACATTTGTGACACATTATTGGTATGGTTAATTAAGCTACTGTGCAGGCTAGATTATTGGTTTAACAAGTAAATCTTATTAATTTGTTGTGATTTCCCAGTCCCTGCAGCAAAGACTTCAAGATCTGTTTGTTTATAGACCCTTAGGTCACCAGCTCCCTTGTCATCAGGTCAAGGTCACTATTATTATGTATTCAACACTTATTATTGGTTAATGGTTTTTCAACGGTTTATGTAACTTTTCTAGGCTGCAGCTTACTACTACAATGGTCTGATGCTTCACAAGGTTAGTTATAAATGCTATATATACTAATTACATAATCAATATGAACTCTACCTGCCGCAAAGGGAGGAACCCCAAATAGCAAAATATAAAGTATCACTCCGCACTACAAACATCAACCGCTAGCTTGAAATTTCCTCACAAAATTTCTAGGGCCTTATAGTAAGCACTTTCCACAATTATATATATATTTAAAAAACATATAAAAAATAATATATTATTCTACTTGTTCTGCTATTATATTATACTATCGCGACAAATCAGAGAATGCAAGCTTTGGTTGTTATATTATATTTAATTACAAGTGCACTTTGTTGCAAGTCTATTTTAAAACATTACATTTTACTTTCTTTACTTCTGATGTATTTTATGTGAGATATTTTTGTACTTGCATATCTTTTGAACGAGGTTTGACATTTATGTATTGCCATTTTACAGATAAAAAAGAACATGAAATACAAGAACAAATTATGTCTAACTATCGAGTACGATTCTTTCTGATAACTTGATAGGGATTGTTAGTTATACTTGTATCAAACTAGAAAACTAATTATTTATACTCTTTTCAAAAAAAATCTATTGATGTTAGCCTATTGTAGATATAAAATATAATATATTTTTTGGGGGATTGTTAATAAATATTTCTGTTTGACGATATGCAGGACATCCATCCATTTCCAGGGAAAGAATTAAGAGATTACAGCTCCGCTTGGTTATCATTAACACTAGTAATATGGTTTGGAGATGAGATTATTATGTACTAGTATGGCTTATAGATGAGACTATTATGTATTATTACTTTGATATTATGTTGCTACCGGGATTGTTGTTTAACAAGAGCATGTAATTTAAATATTTTAAAATTAACCGTTCCATTTGCCCATTCAAGTGTAATGTATGTTTATATACAATGTTACATATTATATACTACTGTTGCTTAATTATAACAAATTGGTGTTACAATTGATAAAACTGATTGTTAAAATAGACTATGTGGGCCCCACAAAAAAATGGGACCTACCAGTGGGGCACACTTTTGAAATCTTGATTGAACCTAATGTATCACTCATTTTGCGTTATGTTTGGGCCTTTTAGTGTTACAATATTTGTCTATTGTAACATTTTCTTCTCTGTTACAATAGATCAGTGAAGTGTTACATTAGGGTATTTATTGTAATGCTCGTATACGTAAGGCCCATTGGTGTTACAATAGACCTAATATAACGCTTTTGGGGCCTATTGTAACACCATTTAGGCATTACAATAGCCCCCTTATGGCGTAATGATAGTAAATCAACGGGAGATTTGTTTAATGAAAAAGTTAAAAATTATGTTTGTAGTGGTAGTAATACGTCTGAGGTTGAGAAGTCTGTGTTGGATCAGAAAATTGCAGAGAAAGAATTACTTCAGATTAATGGTTTTTTCCAAGAATTAGAAGTCTGTAGGACAAATCAGGAACAAGAGTATGACTTGGATCCTGATGAAACAGACTCTTTTATGATGCAGGGAATTGTTCGAGATATATCAGAGGTGGGGGATGGTGAGGATTCTCAGATTTTGGATTCTGTGGATTAATTGGTTTGTTTAGCAGTTCTGGGTTTATTTTATTCTGTTTGTTTTTCTATGAATTTATTTTTAGTTTGGATTGTCTTGCTCTGGGTTTCTGTGGTTTTGCTTTGCTGTTTGGCTGTTTCAGTTCATGCAGCTGGTAAAGGCAAGTGGAATTTCTGGAAGTTCTGGATTTATGCAGGGTTGGGTTTTTTTAAGCCTTTTAGCTGGTGTTGCAGGTTGTTAGGCTTGCAGAATGTTGAGTTAAAGGCTATTTCTGTTTGGGCCTGGTGCTGTTTCTCTGTGGACCTTCAGTTATGCTGTTTTGCTGTTATAATTTGCATGGCTTTTAAAGTTCATACAGGTTGTAATGGTAAGATGCAGATTAGTATTTTCTGGTTGTCCTGGAGAGTGGTTATTTTGTTGCTGAATTTCTTTTTCTGGAACATTTGTGATGTTGCTTGTATGTGCTGTGGTGTGGGTTTTGATTTTTCTGGGGGAATTTTGAGGTTTCTGGGTGTTAGTTTCCGTTTTGTTTTATCTAAAGGAAATTTTTCTCGTCTGGTTTGTTTTTTTCTGGATTTCTGCTGCTTTGGTTGGTTCATTCATTGCAGTTGATAAAAGGCTATTGCTGTGGTTTTATTTCTATTTGGATTCTCTGGATTTTTGGTTGCCTGGGGATCTTGATATTCGTGGCTGTTATGTCTGGGTTGGGCCTGTATGGTCTTGTCCTGGTCTGGTCTTTGTTATGGGCCTGGTGGCTTTTGGTCAGTTTCCCGACTTGTGGGCTTGTTAGCTGGACTTCTAGTTGGTTTGGTGGGCTGGTTTATTTGCTTTTGAAGTTTTTGGGTTTGTCTGTTGCAGTTGGGCTTAGGAGAAGCTGGACTTTTATCCTAGGCCCTCCAGTGTGTTGCTTGTGGTTAGCTGGAGTCTTTGGTCTGGGCCTGTTGGGCTTTGTGATTATGGAGGGGACATCTTTGGACTTGCTTTTGTCTTTATCTAGCATCCCTTGTTTGGGCTTGTAAGTTGGTTTTGGTTTCTTGTTTTATTTTCCTTTTTATTGTATTTTTGATTCTTTTCTTAATTTTTTTTGGAGTTTTGTTCCATAGAATTTTGAAAAGGATCACCCCTTGTACATTCTTTCTCCTTTTAGATTAATATACGAGGCTTGACCTCATTTACCCAAAAAAAAATGCTTAAGTCGAGTTGGTATGTTTTCCGTTTTTAATTTTTGATTTTCTGGATTGTTGGTTGATTGTTTAATGTTTAGGATGTAATGAATAGATTCTATTTGTTCCAGGATTCGTTTTCATATATAATTCGTAGTATTTGGTTTAGAAACGGCCAAACTCGATTTCTCGCCGGAAAATCACTTCGGATTTGGCCGGAGAATTCAATCAGAGTGTTGTTTGTTGTTGTTGGTAATCAATTAGAGAAGAGTAGGTTACGTTGTTGGAGTTTTGTTGAAAAACAAGTCCTGAGGACTAGGATATGACTGGTGCCTCGACATGGGCCGTAGTGCCTGGGTACCCGACTGGATCTATATATGGAGATATAGATCTATATTATATTCTGACTGATCAGCATAATATAGATGCGAACTTATGTCCAGTTTAGTTCATTTGTACTCGCCAGTAATGACCTTCTTTCTATTCTCGTGGGGTTATATCTTTACAGATATACCCGGGTTACAGATTCATTTAAAATGCTTTAACACTGTTTATATTTTGTGGACTTGTTGAACAATTTTTGGCTCACCCTTTTTGTTATTATTCACCTTATTGTTTTCAGTTAAGAAGGAATATGAAATCCATCAGGACTCGAGTGGTAAAGAAGCGGGTCAAGCCTCGGGATCCTCTCATACCCAAGGTGTTGATCCCAATCCAGGAAGAAAGTTTTGAGTTGCCCGAACAGGTGGAGTGTAGATAGTTAGTGTGTGTGTTTGAATGAAAGAAAAACATAGTTTAAAACTGATTAGACAATGGCTTATAATAAAGGGAATTTATGAGATTTTAAAATTTGGTTTGTAATAAAAGTAGTTAGTGGTTCTTGTTTTCATACTTCAACCTAAAGATCCTGGTTAGTTTTAAAGGGGTTTAGTTTCATTTCTTTAATAACTGTTAATCAGGTTGTACAGGTTTGGTGGTTAGCTAGTAACCCCCAGACTTATACCCCGGGTCTGGAGGGCGTTACAATAATCACCCTGCTATTTTCAAACCAACGAATATACGTACTTTCTGAAAATAAACACTGAACCGAGTTTCTAAGATGTGGACCATAATTGCTATGTGTATTCCAATAATACATATAAATACGAGTCGGGTTATGAAACAGTATGGGTAGAAGTGATAGCGATTTGAGGTTAAGCTTAAGCGATTATCTGAATTAGGGTATCTCAACCTTGTAGGTCCCAGTCGGACGACCCAATGATTGACATTGAACTAAGAAGGATCTAGGGATTAGTCATTGAGCTCAGCGAGATTCCAATCGAAGTACCTGAGTGTTGAGATTGCAGCCATAATAGGGTAGTGGTTTAACGATAAAATCAAACATTCGGGGCAATTCAAAAGTCAACCGATAATAGTGGTTAAAGCTTATCGAGGCAAGTATTCCTGAAACTTCTTTTAAAATTCCTCAAATATTTTTTCGTTCCTATTCTAAGTTCAGAATATTTAACTGTTTTATATTTCGCTGCAATTACTCTTATTATGCATGTTCCTTTCATTATTGTTCCTATATTTTCGATTGCTCTCTTGAGCAAATACCCATTCTTTCGGGTTATTTGTGAACCCTGAATTGGGATGTTTGAAATTAAAATGATTTGATATCAAAACACTCTACGGGCTGGATGTTTACTGTAAGGGCCGGTGATGAGCTGGATCTTATGGGTCGGGGATGGACTGGACCCTTGGGCGATAATGCCTAGGTACCTGAATGGATCTATATGGTTGGGTATAGATCTACACTTAATCCTGACTGATCAGCAGGGTATAAGTGTGAACTAGTGTCCAGTCTAATTTGTTGTTGATCACCATTAACGACATTCTCTCTCGAAACTTTTATGATTCCAAAACCGGACAAAACCCTGATTCAGGAGATGAATCTGGGAATTTCTTGTCACTTTTGGATTTATAATTAAAGGCTGGTGACAACCAACGTTTATTCGCTCAACTCACTCAAATAAATAGAATTGGTTAAAATTGTTCCAAGGTTTT
This sequence comes from Apium graveolens, assembly GCF_009905375.1. Classification (NCBI taxonomy): domain Eukaryota; kingdom Viridiplantae; phylum Streptophyta; class Magnoliopsida; order Apiales; family Apiaceae; genus Apium; species Apium graveolens. Next base: position 151,435,893 of record NC_133650.1, read on the forward strand.
GTCCGGGAATTTTCCATTGATATTAATGCTTGAAACTCAATTATATACTTGCTGGGCATTTTTGGCTCACTCTTGCTTTGTAAATTCTTATTTCTTTCAGAAGCAGATAAGGATAAAAGTGAATAGTTTTCGTTAGACAGCAAAAGTTAGAGTGATCTCAGCTGCGAGAGGACGAAGATGGTAGAAAAATATTACAAGGATGTTAACATAAAGGTATTTACACTTGTACTGTAGTTGTTGTGAATTGTAGAAGGTTAGATTCTTGTTTCATACCATAACCTGTAAACGATCCGGATTCAAGGGGTTATTTGTTTATTATTTTATTTTATGTAAAGATTGATTAGTGACACCAAATCTTGACCCCAGATTTGGGTTGTTAGAACGCACATTCTCCACTTTCCATTAGCCTTCTTTACTATTACAGGATTTTCTAACCATTCTGAAAATTGTATCTCTTCAATAAAACCGGTCTCTAAGAGCTTCTCTACTTCTTACTTAATAGCTTCCTGCCTCTCTGGAGCAAAACTTCTTTTCTTTTGTTTCACAGTCTTCCGGTTTTGATCTACATTCAGCTTATGAGTGATCAGTTCCGGATCTATGCCAGGCATATCAGCTGCTGACCATGCAAATACATCACTATTCTCTTATAAAAAATTCACCAACTTCCCTCTAAGGGGCTCCTCTAGTGATGCCCGAATGAAAGTTACTTTCTCAGGATCCTCGGGAGCCAGAGGAATCGGAACCAAATCTTCTGCTGGCTTCTGAAAGGATATCTTTGATATATTATTTATTTTGGTATTTTTAAGATTAAACATAATATTAAGAACACGTAGATCCTCTCCATTATGACATGAATTTAATTGATCCAAATCAGAGTCAAAAAGTCAAACTAGCAAAATCATGTCTTTTAAACAGATAAAAGAGATATTCCATTCTTGCAAAATATCAAAACTATATCTTTATTGAATATATCTCTAAGGCAATATGATCAAAGAAGAAACATCAAGATATGATATTTCTTAGATCTGTGTTGCAACAGGAATATGGCAACAAGCTCGAATAAGGAATATTGCAGAAATACTCTTTAGAGATCTCGTGCTATATCAAAAATATTTAAATCTTCACTCCAAAATATATCTCTACATATATCAAAAGAGTTTTTATTCAAAGTTTATTAATATTCAAGGTTGGAATATTAATATTCAGTTCTGCAACTCATTTATGAATACTTACAGTAATTTTCTCCCGTTTCGTAAAATCAGCATTTCTCGGAGAAAATTATTCAAAAATACTCAAAAATATTTCCTATCATTATATATTAGGAAATATATTTTAAGTATTTATACAAGTCAAAACTTTGGTCAAAAGATCCATCTCCTTTATTTCAAGACCAACGATATTTTTATTCGGAAGAAAGGCTGACAGAACAGTTTCATTTTTAGATAAAATACTTCCACATGCTAGAATGACTTGAAATTTGGTATGGATCATTTAAATGGTATTTTCTAAGTATGGTAAAAAAATTCATAGCATTCAGAGAAATTTTGTTTGGGCACAAAAATCGAGGCAGTTGGTCCCACAGTTGACCACGATTGGCCTAGTTACCATTGACTAAAGTTGACCAAACTTTGCAGGACATCATTTTATAATATTTAGGTAATTATCATATTTTTTATGAAATTTTTATAAGAGTTTTTGGGGTGGTCATAATTAATGGTGCTTAATCCTTAATTAAAGTAATTAAAGAATGATTAAAAGAAAAGGAAAATATATATTTAATATATATATATCAGCTAAGATTTGAATGAATACTAGCTTGTGCTTCCTTCCCACTTGCAAATAAACACAACCTACTTGCCATGTCATCAATCCATGTGATATACTCCATCCACCATTCATTCCTTCTCAAATCTCAACCATTCAATCCACCCAACTCCTCCTACAAATAAACCCCCACCTCAACCCATTTTCTTCAAGCTAAAGAGCCACAAAGTTGCTGGGATTTTTTTCAAGAAGTGCTTCTCTTCATCTCTTTCAAATTCTATACACACACTTCTCAAAAACCTTCTCTCTCTTTTATATACTTACATATATACAAGGTTTTTCAAACCCAAACTTAGCTTCACCCAACCAAGATTTATCCCACCAAGTGAGCTCATCCACTACCACTTCCCGGCCTTCCGAAGGGCTGCCCAAGTTCGACCAAAGTGTCAAAATCCGACCGAACCTCTAGCGAATTTTTCCGGTGAACTTTTCCGACCATTTTTCAAAAGTGGTTAGTTTTAGCTTCTTATTTGAGTTCTTTTTATTTGAGCTTTGTACTTAATTTCTCTAATTCATCTTAATCTCTAATACAAGATCTATTATAAACAAAGTTCTCAAGAGAACTAAGATTCGAACTCGGAATTCGAATAAGTACTTGATCTTCACATAAATCATCTCAAAAAGAAGATCTATAAACAAAAGTACTTTATCTCCAAAGGGGAGATTATATTTGACCCAAGTTCACGAGTTAGCCAATTATTTTTATTATTGGATCTTAGCTAACATTATTCGTGCACATAAAATATTACGAAGTAAAGTTTTAATCCCTTCTGACATCTCTAGTGTTCCAGGGGATTATAACTCGATCTATAAACACTTTGTAATTTGTCAAATATCAAAACAGATTAAGTTCACGAGTTAGACAATTACTTGCACTTTATTTAATTGGATCTTGGCTAACCATTTCGTGCACATAAATTATTACGAAGCAAAGTTTTAATCCCTTCTAACATCATTAGTGTTCTGGAGGATTATAACTCGATCTATAAACACTTCGTAATCATCCGTTAAAATTAAGGACGAATCAAATCCACGAGTTAGCCAATTACTTTCATGCTATTTAATTGGATCTTGGCTAACACATATCGTATATATAATCAATTACGAGTCATATCGTATAAGCCCCTTCTAACATCTTTTAGTGTTCCGTGGGGTTATACTATGTTATCTATAAAAAACTCGTAATTATTCGTCCAAACTTCGAAAGCACAATCTTAAACCAATTACTTTCACTTATTTGATTGGATCTTGGCTAAGACTCATAAATCTTATGAACGTGCTCGAAGTTAAAAGAGTATACTTTGACCTTATAATCGTCAATATACAAGTATACCTTGAAACCTTAAGTTGATATACTTAAAGGTAAAATTACAACTCCGAGGTTGTAATTAAAGTATTCTTGATCCATAAATACTTAATCGAAAGAAGAAGAATACTAAAGAAGTCATAAGCCATAAGTTCTTAATATAAAAAAAGGACTTCTCATATTACTCCACAACTTTATTAAATCTATAAAGGAGTAATTATAAATGTACTTGACCATCTTGTATTATTCTAAGTCAAGTATAACTAATTAGTTTTAATATTCTTATTTGGATATTATACTACTTGTGGGCTAGTACAGTAACATACTAGTTCAAAACAAATCTTTTCCTACTTGTTTTGTTTCGTGGATATTCTTATTAGTTTTGTAGTGAGGTGAAATGACGTGAGGTGATTCTCGTTCTAAGACCCAAGTCCTAGACATACTAACGGGGAGTTAGTAGTCTTCGCACCGTGAAGAAGAGGAAAGACCCAAGACCGGATCACTAAGATCCAAGACCGGCAAAAGCTAAGGAAGCCAAGTCCACACAAAGGCTCTACAACAACTTTGAAGAAATAGCGGGGAGTTATTGTCTAAGATAAGTTGTGTAGGTAATACATTTATTTTGGGGTGGTGACCCTTGTGTTATGCACCAAGAAAAATACTTGTAAAGGGTGTAAAGGCTTCTCCGCCTACTAAAGGAGCGAGTTTATTATAAGGAAAAATCCCGAGTCCGGGAGAGGAGCTCGGGGACTGGAGTAGGGGTGAGCGAATCTATTAGAGGTTGCGCCATCACAAACCAGGATAAAATCACCGTGTGGTATTTTCTTTCCTTGCACTTTATTTTCCGCACATATAAACTGCATAACCACTAGGTAAAGATTTAGAAAAGGATAAAATATTTTTAAAACGCCACAACAATTTTTAAATTGGTAATTAAGCTATTCAACCCCCCTTCTAGCTTAAAATAGCCCTCTTACGGGACCTTACAATTGGTATCAGAGCAGTGCTTTTTAACGTGTTGGTTAAGTGATTTGCAGATTTATAGGCATAACAAAAAGTGATCCGGAATGGCGTATATTAATCCCGTTGGATGTGGTGAAGGTCTATCTAGCTCACGACCTCCTCTATTTGATGGCACCAACTTTGCAACATAGAAAATGAGGTTTTGCATTTATGCTAGATCAGGAGTTAAAGTTTGGATGGTTATCGAAGACGGTGTTCGCATTCCTACCAAAACTATCGATGACATCATCGTCGAAAAGAAGGTTAGTGAATACAACTTAGAGGAAGAAGCCATAATAAATATAGCCGCAAAGGCAGAAATGGTTCTCACAAGTGCACTTGCAGAAAAAGAATATAAAAGAGTAAATAATTGCAAGTCGGCACAAGAAATGTGGAACAAATTAGTGGTAACCTATGAAGGAACCATTGATATAAAAGATTCTCGGATGGATACATTGATCCAAGAATACGAGAACTTTAAACTCCAAGAAGGAGAAAATATCATCGATATGGAAACAAGATTTACTCGTATTATCGATGAGTTATCTCAACTTGGAAAGAATTATACTCAAAATGAAAAGAATAGAAGAGTGCTCAAATCTCTACCTCCTAGTTGGAAGGTTAAAGTCACTACTACAAAAGAGATGCACAACTTAAATGAGTATAAGATTGATAACCTATTCGGAAATCTTCATGTTTATGAAGAAGATAATATTCCAGAAAAGGTTGCTCCAAAAGTGGAGGATAAAAAGAAAAATATGGCTCTAAAGGCCATATTAATTGATGAAGAAAATGACGAGGAGTTAAATGAGGATTTCCAAAATCTCGATGAAAGTGAAATTGCTCTACTCACGAGACAACTTCGTCGTGTGCTTCAAAGCAAAGCTCAAAGATACAAAAAAGGCTTCCTAAATAATCAACAAAGTGTTTTTAACTCTAACGGAAGGCCAAATTACTCTCAAAATTATTCTTCCAACTATAAGAGTAATTATCCGTCAACGAGCTACAATAAAGGCAAAGGCAATCAAAATATAAATACCTATAGCAATGTCAATGCCTCCACAAACCATCCGGTTTACACTCCTCCAAAACCTAAAGATCCATCTCATGAGGAAACACAAGATGTGTGTTTCGAGTGTTAACAGCCCGGTCATTATAAAAGAGAATGTCCTAAACTTTCAAAGGGACGAAGTCTCGTGGACGAAAATGGTGGGGATCTAAGTGAAGATGAAGAAGCTCTGGAAGCTAGTGATGAAGTGGTGAATCTATGCTTGATGGCTCTCGGAGAAGAAACTACATCTAGGGAAGTCTTCTCTACAAATAAAGAGGTAACATCTAACTACGTCTCAATTAAATCATTATTGGATGAATCTAATTTATCACTTATGGACATGAATAAACATGATTTAATTGGACTTGTGGTAGAATATAAAATTAAATATAAAGATGTTGATCAAAGGCTTCACTTAGTATGGTCCGAGAAAATGAAAATAGAAGAAATACATCATACTCAAAATAAAGAGTATACTCGGATGATGGACTCAAGAGTCCAAGATGAAAAAGAGTTTACATCTCTAAAAGATCAAAACCATCTCATCAAGGTTGAAGTAAATAAACTTCAAAAAAATATAATCAACCTTGAAACAGAGAATATATTATTAATTCTCAAAGATGAAGAGATGGAACGTGAAAAGATATAATTTAATGATAATATTTGTAAACTTCACGTTGATCTATTGAACTTAAAGATTCTAAATGAATCAAATGTTCAAGATATAGAAACATCTTATAAAAACAATCTTGATAAAGAAAATGAGCTATTAGAAACCAATGAGCTTAAAAATGAAGCTCTAAGGCTAAAAGAAAAAATTATAAACTCATAGCTCAAATTAAGGATTAAGAAAGAATCCTTAACAACAAGATTGATGCCTTAAAGAAAGAAAATGAAAATCTTGAAGAAGTCATTCAAAGATTTACAAAAGGTAATAGATGTTGGATCAAATGGTGCATACAAAAATCTTATATAATCATGAAGGTTTGGGATATAATAAGAATTCTCCTCCTAAAGGAAATACTCGGAGATTTGTATCACAAATAAAGACTTCACCTGGATCACCATCTTATAAATGTCCTTATTGCAATAAAATGGGACATACCATTCAATATTGCAAATTCAAGAATGGTGAAATTAAGGGGAAGCATGTATGGATTCGCAAGGAATCATACAAGAAAGATGATAAACGTGTGCCTCGTAAAAATATGGAATATAAGAATCCAAGGCAACAATGGTCTCATCAACCAACTATGTTTCAAAATAGAAACACACAATATCATGTAAATGGTAATGCATTTAAAAGACAACAACCTCTTAGTAGAAATGCTTATGCTACTTACCATGCTAATAATAGATGTAATGTTTATCATGCTCCATCAAGATTTTATGATAGCTCTAGGTATTATCAACCTCAAACTAGGCCTTATGCATCTAGAAATATTTATATGCCTAATGATGATTATACCATGCCTAGATACCTTCATAAATCAAATGTTATATATGATGTACTAACCCCAGGACCCTCAAGACAAAGGGGTACCTATAAATTTAACTAATCATGTATGTAGGTTTGTTTTGCCGTAAAACAAGACATATGGTACCTTGATAGTGGATGTTCAAGACATATGACCGGTAATAAGTCACTCTTGAACAATATTAAAAAGGTTACCGCGGGGAGCGTAACATTTGGTGATAGTAGTAAAGGAAACATTGTCGGCATCGGAGATATCGGAAATGGGAAAGTTAAAATTTCTGTCGTCCAATTGGTCACCGGGTTAAGGTACAATCTTCTCTCAATAAGTCAATTATGCGACAATGATTACAAAGTAATTTTCTACACTACTCATTGTTCTATATTAGATAAATTTGGAAAGTTGGTTCTCACTTGCCCTAGAAATAAAAATGTTTATACATGTGACATGAGCAAGCAAGTGAATGTGTGCCTAATCACTATAAATGATGATCTATGGCTATGGCATCAAAGATTAGGACATGCCAACATTAAGTTGATAAATAATATATCAACTAAAGACCATGTTCGAGGTATACCAAAACTAAACTATCATAAAGATCATACTTTTGAAGCTTGCGAAGTTGGTAAACAAATTAGAGCTTCTCACAAAGCAAAGTTTATGGTATCTACCTCGAGACCTCTCGAGCTACTATATATGGATCTTATTGGTCGGGTTCCAATACAAAGTCTCGGAGGTTTCTCATATATGTTGGTAGTTGTGGATGATTATTCACGATTTACATGGACTGAATTTCTCAAAGCCAAAAGTGATGCTTTTGAATCCTTTTCATCTTTATGTAAAAGGATTCAAAATCAACAAAATAAATCCATAGTCTATATAAGGACTGATCATGGTAAAGAATTTGAGAATTCAAGTTTCACCAACTTTTGTGATGAACATGGCATCACACATAATTTTTCCGCTCCATACACTCCTCAATCCAACGGAGTAGTTGAACGGAAAAACAGAACACTCCAAGAAATGGCTAGCACAATGCTAAATGAATATTGTCGACCTAAATATTTTTGGGCCGAGGCTATGTCAACCGCTTGCCATATTCTTAATCGATTTTTGCTACGACCTATAAAACAAAAGACTCCTTACGAGTTATATTTTGGCAAAACTCCGAAACTAAGCTACTTTTGAGTATTCGGAAGCAAGTGCTTCATATTAAATTCAAAAGAGTACCTTACGAAGTTTGATCCTAAATCAAACGAAGGTATCTTTCTTGGATACTCGAACAATAGTAAAGCTTACCGAGTGTTTAACCTCAAATTGCTTGTGGTGGAATAATCTATGAATGTCGCTTTTGATGAAAGTAAACCACCGGCGAAATATAAAGATCTTGGTTATCAAGAAAATGTAGAACAAGATGATATTGAAAAGGTTATTCGACAATTCAAAAATATGGATCTCGGGACTCCCGTACATAAAAATCCATTAGAATTGGACGAAAAGGAAGATGAACTTCCTCAAGCAATTCCCACTATAAAAAGTCATCCATTAGATAATGTGCTTGGAGACTTAAGGAAGGGAGTTCAAACGCGGTCACAAGTTCAAAAGTTGTGAATCATCTTAGTTTTATATCTCAAATAGAACCTAAGACCACAAAAGAGGCTTTATTAGACGAGGATTGGATTTCTGTTATGCAAGATGAATTGCTCCAATTTACTCGTAGTAAATTGTGGGAACTTGTTCCTAAGCCTCATGAAACTTCCATAATTGGTACAAAATGGGTATTTTGAAATAAATTAGACGAGATTGGAATGGTAATTCGAAATAAAGCAAGATTAGTTGCACACGGATATACCCAAATGGAAGGAATAGACTTTGATGAAACATATGCACCAGTAGCAATAATTGAATCAATTCTAATGCTATTGGCTTATGCTTGCCATAAAAATTTCAAAGTCTATCAAATGGATGTGAAATCTGCATTCTTAAACGGGATCTTGGAAGAGGAAGTATATGTGAAACAACCTCCCGGGTTTGAAGATGCAACACATCCCGATTATGTCTTAAAATTATATAAAGCTCTATATGGCTTAAAACAAGCCCCAAGAGCATGGTACCAAAGGTTGAGCAAGTTCCTACTAGATAATAAATTTAAGATAGGAACGGCCGATAAAACCTTATTTACGAGGCAAGAAAAAGATGATATATTGCTCGCACAAATATATGTAGATGACATCATTTTTGGACCAACGAATGATGTACTATGTAAAGAATTCTCTGAAAATATGAGTAAAGAATTCGAGATGAGTATGATGGGAGAATTAAACTTCTTTTTGGGATTACAAGTAAGGCAATCTGATGATGGCATCCATATCTCTCAATCCAAGTATTGTAATGAGATGTTGAAAAAATTCGAAATGGATAATGCCAAATCCATCTCTACTCCCATGTCTACATCCGATAAATTAATGGAAGATCTAAAAGGAATTCCCGTAGACACAAAGAAATATCGAGGAATGATCGGTAGCTTGCTCTATATAACTGGAAGTCCTCCCGATATTTAATATAGTGTTTGTAAGTGTGCTAGGTTTCAAGTAGCACCGAAAGAATCTCATTTATCCACGGTAAAAAGGATATTGAGATATCTTAAAAGAACCACTGATGTTGGTCTTTGGTATCCAAAAGGAATACCATTTGACTTAGTATGTTTTTCTGATTCGGACTATGTCGGGCATTTAGTCGACAGAAAAAGTACTAGTGGTACTTGTCAGTTTCTCGGTGGATGTTTAGTTTCTTGGTTTTCAAAGAAACAAAATTCTGTATCCATCTCAACAACCGAGGCTGAGTATATAGCAGCTGCGAAGTATTGTGCTCAAATACTTTGTATGAAGCAAACACAAGCTGACTATAATATAAAATTTGACGTGATCTCAATCTTATGTGATAATACGAGTGCTATTGATCTTAGCAAGAATCCCGTATTACATTCTAGATCTAAACATATAGATGTGAGACATCATTTTTTACGTGATCATGTCAATAAAGGCGATATAAAAATGACTCATATTGATACTGAGATCAATCTCGCTGACATATTCACAAAACCATTAAATTCCGAAAGATTCACTAAACTCCACTTAGATTTAGGAATGTTGGAATTTGTGAAATAATGGTTCATATAAAGAACAGTTAGAATTATAAAGAAGTCTCAACGATAAGGATATTCTCCCGATCAAGTTATTAAGTTGATCTGAAACTCATATTTGTCAATAAAGAAATTTATTGATCCGGTTAAGATAACTTAAATAGCTCAGATTAACTGGGAACATAAACTTAATCGAGTGAATATTTATTATTCCAAGAGATTTATAAATATTTAGAAGTCCTTCTTATATAAACTGATTATTATTTTCAGTTCTTTATATATATTTATATATATCTATTTTGTTCTTAAATATATATATATATATCTAGTCTCATTTTTTGAGATATATCTATAAATGTATGTTATTTAAGTATATATATATATATATTTCTGTGATATTTATATATATTTAAATATTTTGAAAAAATTATATTAGGATGAATATATAATAATCCATCTATATTCATTTCTTTAATCCGGCCCAAATCAAAAATTTATCTGGCCCATATATGTTTTAAAAGTTTATCTAGTTATTTTTAATCAGCCCAGATCTTTTTAAATAACAAGGCCCAGCCCATTTATTTACAAACCCAATTTCTATTAACACCATCTAATCTCAACCGTCCATTTCTAAACCTAATTAATCTGGTTCGTTTATTCCGTAAAATATATAAGTGAAACACTGTTTTGTACAGTGTACGCTCTCAGTTCAATTCTTAACCCTAATCTCTAAACACTCTCTCGCCTCTCTTCTTCTCTCCGCCTCTTTCGGAGAACCCTAGATCGAATTCTTCATTTTTCCCTTCAAATATTCGATGAATTCTTACATATACTATGCTTATATATAATCATTATATCTCTAAAAGATATAATGAAAACAGTTGATTGGGTTGGTAAATTAATTCGATTTTGATGATAAAAATTGACAATTTATACATAAATCGAACAGGAATCATCAAATCAGACATTAAATTGATTGTTTTGTATATATATATGATCTTTTTTTGAGTCTTTGATTCAACAAAAATCTAACTCGATTTCAAGTTATATGACAGGAGAAGACGAGTAAGTGCAATATCTTCTCGGAAAAGAAGATTCGATGGCTGCGTGCGACGGAGAAGAGTAAATCGGATGTTGACTCAGTCCGTTACTGAGTCAACCAGGTAAGACCTATGAGTCATGCCAGATTCTAGGCCCAGGTAAGAATTATGTAATCCTTTCAGGCTAATTTGATTGATTTTGTGTGTTAAGAGACTTGACTAAAAGTTATATCGATTATTAGCTGATTAATTTGTATATTTGTGAGATGAATGGCCTGTGATATGTTTTCGATGAAACTGTGAATTGATTATATTCTGTATCCGATCGAATTAAAGGTATACAGTTTGGATTATCTGTTGGATTAATGTTTATCTGGTAGATTTATGATTAACTTTGAATTTATGATTGTCTGTTGGTTTGAAGATTACCTATTAGCTGTGTTGTTTAGTCAAGAAATTTTGTTAATCTAAAATGTATCTTAATGGTTGTTTAAAGTAAGAAATTAGTATATTTCATGAATTCTTATCTGTCTAATGATGAAGTTACCTAAATATAAATCCTGTTATATTAAGTTTATAACACGGCTGTTTATACTTGTGATCTAATTATCTGATTGAGCTTTGCAAAATAACAATTATATATATTTGTGCTCTGAGTACCTGATTAATCTTTGCAGAACTATAAGTATATGTGCTTGTGATCTGTGTGTTATTAAAGAATATTACTTGAGTTTTTGACACAGCTTATATACATTATTTTTCAAATAGTACTTTAAAAGTTATCTGTCTTAGATTGATAAATCACAGTTCTGTCTTAACAGTTCTCTAGTAGCACTTTCCTTTAAAAAAACAGACTCTTGTCTTCATTCTCTGTCAAGAACCAAATGTATAATCAAGATTAAAACATTAAACCTGGTCTTTTATTTCTTTAAGTGATAAAATCTGTGTGAAATATAACACTTGATTCTCTTGGTTACTTGGTTAAGTTGAACTACTTACATGTTAATTATAATTATCTGTGATCATACTGCTTAGATTTAATCTATTCATAATCTCCCTAATTGATCCAAGATTATTAAAATGTTAAGTCTGTTTAAATGTGTGACCAAATAAATGTGCAAGCTGTCCTGATTGCAGTCTTAAGCTGAATATATTGAATCTGGACAAGAAATGTCTTGTTGTCTCCAATCTCTACTTGTCTATTTGATAGGTGTACTAAGTCTGTGCATCATGTTTGCTTGAATATATATAATATGTGGACTTATAGTGCAACACTGTTTACTATTCTGTGTTTGTTTGTGCTTAAGCAGTTATAAGAAATCAGATAAGGTATATTGTAGACTGGTTTGTGTAATTAAAATAAAATAATACACTCACACACCAGCCCTCACAGTGAGACCTGGCAGGGGAGCCTTGAGCATCCCTGTATCTGGATCACTGCTGTGATTAATGGCCACTTAGAACAAATAGGTGACATTTTTTTAACTTACTGCATTTAAAGTATTATATCTAATATAAATGACCTGAGTGTTGTATTTCCTTGAATGCTTGATGAATTAAGTGAAACTGATTATGTATGCCATGTTCTGTGTTTAATGCACATGACATTCCCTTGGTTGCATCTCATTATTAACATAGTTTCTTGAGAAATAAATGTAACATATTTTATTTGCATTAAAAATCAGTTTTTCTTTCAAACTCACTTCACACACAGCTCATTCTTAAATGCTCCTGCACTGAAAGTACAGTACCTGTGTAATAGAGTAAGCTATGATATCAACTTTATGTCACACAGTTTCCAAAACTTGTACTTATGTACTGTGCTGTTTTCTAAAGTTGACACAAAGACAAAGAAATTATACATTCTTTATTCTCTAATGTACTAATCCATGCATCTGTGTATATGTGCTGCATTACATCACTCATTCATATGCATCATCCTAGTATCTATTCATAAAGAACTTGGACTTTTATGTAACACAACCATGTATGCATTAAATATTTTTCACTGTTCATGAACAGTAAACAATTTCTAAAAATCTTAATTTTTAAAATCTTTTCTCTCTGCATCTGTGTTAAATGGTTATATATATGCATATCTTGTATGCTGCATTCGCACACACTAGTTGCATAAACTCCACTTCACTTGCAACATGAACCCAAATGCTAACCCTTTTTACCCTAAACCAAGACCACTGATTGAAAACCCATATCTTTTTGAAGATATGGAGAAAAATCAGTTTCATCACCACAAAACCTCTGCTTTCAAAACTGTTCAAACCTCACAACCTAAACACTATCACACCAGACACTTCCCTTCAAGACAATTCAGAAAGGGGTACAAGAACCATACCATCCCTTTCTATCAAAGCAGAAAATATCAAAACCCTAAATCCCCTAATCCTAGACCTCCTAAACCTTTGCAAGCCAAAGTTTACACCAGAAAGGCCAATCTAAGACAAAATCCAAACACCTCTATGAACACACCAAAGCCCCCTCCACCAAAACTGTCAAACCCTTCAAACTTCAAAAAGTTTCTTGAACTTGTCAAAAATGTCCAACCTGGCACTTGTGTTGATATAAAAGGTGAAGTAGAGTTCATAATTAGAAGGGCTAGGTGGGATGGTCTCATGTATAACTTAGGTAAGCACTACTGCACACACCTCATGGGAGAGTTCTATTGTAACATGAATATCATAAAAGGGGTAGATGGCATACTGCATTTCACTACATCAGTCAACAAAAAGGTCATTTGTGTTGATAACAAAAGCATTAATAGGGCACTGCATTTACCTTTGCATTTGTGTGAGTTTCCTTGAGAGGATATCTTCTCTCTATTTATTTTTAACAAATCTGAATTTGAACTAATGCTTGGCACTTTTTGTAAATCTGACATTCCTGATGGTCTCTGTGATGTTAATTGTGGTATTCATTTCAAACACTTCACTGGCACATTTCAGCATCTTGCTCTAATCATTAGGGTAAATGTTATGCAAAAACCATATCAAAGTAAGTACTTTGATTTCTTTGATATGAAAATCATGTATCTTTTATGCACAAACAAAATTCACTTCAGTATATCTTATGTTATTCTTTTAAACATGATCAATGCACATCTTGTAGATTATATGCCTTATGGCATGCTAATCTCATCCTTCTTTGCACTTTGCAACATTAACATGCCTGAAACATTTTCTAATCTTGCTGATTCTCACATCACTAATGAACACATTAGGCCACAAGTGCCCCTGATGCACTGTAAGCCTCAAGAGGAAACTCCCACGGTTATTCCTCAATTCATTAGAAAGGAATATGTGTTTCTGTCTAAGTTTGAGTCTGTCAAAATCATGTTTCAAGAACTAAAACTTGAACTTAAGAGGGTTAAGGAAGAAAATAATGAGATTAAAGAAAAAGTAGGAGAATTAGAGAGTCTCACTGCCCCTTGCAAATATAGGATTGCATATTTAGAGCATTTGGCTGCATCTACTCTAGGAACTCCTTGCATGAATGATCATGACATTGTCTCTTCCTTTCAAGTCCCTATGCATGATAACACTGCTATGATTCATGAGTTAGAAGAGGTTAATGTGGGTGCTAAAGGTCAACTGATTGATAATTTGCCTGATTTGGTTCGTATCTATGATGCTGATGTAAATGTGATTGGTTAAGTTTGCTTGATTTTGCTGGTTGATGAAGTTTGATCTGTGATGTTGTATTGGTACTTGTTGTTATGTACCACTTTTGTTGTTTTCTGATGTATTTGCACTTTATAAGGATTATGTATTATCTGTTGCTATGAATATTCAAACTCTGTTGATCTTTGAATTTCAGAAGTGTATGCACTTCTTTGGTTTGTAATGACTTAAAACAGGTTCAGGATTTTGTTCTAAATAATCAGTGAACCACACTGATTATTGAGAACATTTTTGGTAATATATCATGGCTTGTTTCTCTATTATTAAAAACTTTTAGTATAAGAGTTAGTTATGTTTTGTCTGATTCAGTCTTAGTGTACTCTGCCATATCTAGTTTTCTGTGGTACTAAGTAGCTTCTGATTTCTTCTTAACAGAAATACTTACAAAATCAGAAATCGATTTTTAACCATTATACAGAACTTTCATGATAAATTTAAATTGATATATAAATCTGCTGTATTAAAACTGACAGATTACCAAAGGATGGTCCTTGTAACATCTGGGAAATATCGTATAATTATATCAATATATGATTATTATGTGAATATTATATGAATTTTTGGTGAATTATCTGGTGTTTGATAATAATATTTGGATGTTTGTATGTAATAAAATGTGAGTATGTTAATTTTAATATGTCCAGAATAAAATATAGATAATTAAGGTATTTTTCTGGTAATTTTTGGAGTATTAGATGATTTTATAATAATTTATGAAATTATTAATTATTTTCTGAATAATTACAAAATTATTTTATAAAGCCGGGAATCGTCCGACTTCAATCGTTTTTACGTTTTTACAACCCGAAACTCTTCCGAAAACTCCTTCCTAACCTAATCTGGTAATTCCGGACATTTTCCGTGTTTTGACTTTTTCGATCCGGATTACGGTTTGCCCCGTGCGCGGCCCGGCGCAAGTTTTTCGATACGATAATCATTTCGGTGAACCAACGAAACCCGTATTTTCAAAAAATGGGATATTATTACATTATTTTCGTATAAAGTATTTTATAAAAGCCCGGTTTGGATAATTATCCAATTTCGGTATCAAATCGGATCGTTATTGTAGTTACTTAGCGGCTAAGCAACTAATTTAACGATCCAAAATGATCCAAAACGATCCAGAACGATCCAATATTCCATAAATATAAATAGCCTATTTCTTATTTCGTTTATTCCGTTTATTCATTTGCAACCAGTTAAAATACCGAAAATACAGAGAAAACCTGAGAAAACCGATACGTTCCCGAGAATCAAACACGCGAACGAAGGCGTTATCGAACTCCGATTCGGGCGTGCAGCATATCAAAACGAAGCTCTCGGAATCCTCTATCTGAATCAATCATCAGTTTCTTCCCAGAAATCACAGTAATTTTCTTATTTAATTATTTATATTCGAATTATTTGATAATTAAATTACAAATTTTTGTTCTTGATGTTGTTGATGTGATTTGATGCTTCCATGTTGTAGAGCATGTTTTTCTGGTCAATTTGGTATATTATATGTCAAAAATAGAGTTCAATATCATATAGAAATTAAGGTTTGATTTTCTGAAAATTCTTTGAATATGTGTTCTTGGTGTTCTTGGAGAATTCCGAGAATCAAAGTCAATTTTGAAGGTGTTATTGAACACCAAATCACAAGTATGAATAACCAAAATGAATCACAGACGATTCTCTATCATTTTATATCATCAAATCGTTCCAACGGTGGTTAAATTTTAAAATCGATTTTTAGGGTTCTTATTCAGATTTAGGGGTTTTTAATTTGCTGATTGTTGGCTTGTATAATTGATTGTATTAGATTATGCGTGTTACAAGCTTCGTTTTAAGATGTTAATCTTTGAATTTGGTTCAATAGATAGTAAAAATCGCGATTCGCCGGAAAGGCGACGTTCGCCGGCGACAAGAACTTCGCGGAAGTTTTCCGGACGTTTGGTGGTGTGTTTGGTTGATTTGTTTTCATAAATAAGTTCCTGGAGGCAAGGTCTGTGTTTCCCCGTGTTTTTAGCTCGTTTTGGGTAATTGCAGGTCACCGCCGGCGAGCTCAGTGGCGGCATCCATGGCTGCCAGCGGCGGGGGAGGAAGACGATGGTGAAACTACGGTTTCATCATCCTTCTTTCGTAATTTTCATGATTTGGTCACTGATGTTTTAAAATTCTATAAAAATTAGATTTCTGTTTCTAAAATTTATAAAAACAATATTTCTGTTTATATTTATTTTTAGAAAATTGTTTTAATTATTTAAAAATCCTAAAAATTCATGTTTTTAATTCTAAAAATCTAATAAAATTTAGATTTAAATACTGAAAATTATTAATAATAATTTCTAAATTATTTTTATTAATTTAGAAATTCGAAATTAGTTATTTAAATAATTATTTAATTATTTATCTAATTATTTATTAGTTATTTAGTTAATTAATAATTAGGTAATTAATTAATAAATAAGGATTAAAAATAATCGGATAATACAAATAATAATTCGTAAATTAGTTGAATACTGCAAGTAACTCGTACTTTTTCGAATAGTGATTCGCTAAGTTAGAATTATTAATCGAGTGATATTTATTCAAGAGTATTGTAATAATTATTCGTATTGAATAATTAAATACCGATAATTAATTGATTAACAAATCATTTAAATTCCGATATTAATATATTAATTCGGTAGTATTCGAGAATAGTGTGTAGCTCATATTTATACGAGTGATTAATCGTTGAGTTGGTTTATAATTTGAGTAATTCGTAGTTATTCGATAAATAGCGTATCAGTTAATTAAGTTGATCGATTATTTGTAAATAATCGATCTAATCAAATAAATAACGATGAATTGTAAATAATTGTAATAAATTGTGATTAATCCTAATAATTAGGGATTAATTATTTTAAATTAGTAAATAATTATCTATTAATTATTTACTAGTTATTTATTTATTAAGTGATTAATTATTTCAATAATTAATCACATAATTTTCAATAAATCGTAACTTCTTCGTTTTAACTCCAAAAATTATAAAAAAATTATTTTTGACTTTGATTTTCTTAAATAATTATTTAAAAATATAATTAAGGATTGTTTAATTATAATTAATTATTTATAATTAATTATTAATTAATTAAATCTTGTTTAATTCATAATAAATCAACCGTTCGTCCGTTTAATACGAAACGAACGCCTCTAGACTCAGAAAAATATTCTGCTTCTTTTAAAAATATTTTCAAGACCTAAATTCTTTTATATTAAAAGGATGTTTGTTTCACGAATCATCCTGAGTCGGTAATTGATTGATAAAATGTTCTTTTTGACCCAATTTCAACTCTAAACATATCGAGACCTATCTTTGGACGATTCAACTTATATGTTACGTGAATTACATGATTACGTGTTATCTGGATAATATGATTGCCTGTCCTATGTGTATGTATTATGCAAATAATGAGTCAGCATGTCTTTTAAATGCTATCTGAATGAGATGTGATTCTTATATATTATTATTATCGGACGGGTAGACGATAGGGATAAGTGTATAGACTAGTCAAATATATATTGTCAGTTCATTGAATAGTATTATTTGTGATAAAGGCATATAGTATGAGACGTTCAAAGCCAGATAGAGATGGTAGAAGTGAAGCCTGATTCCGTGTAATACTGAAACAAGTGGATTTGGGATAAAGATAACCTAAGAAGGTAAATGATAAGAAGGGTCAAGTAGCTCGTCAAGGGTAGTACAGAGGCGACAGGACTGAGTGATATGTCAACTAGTTAAAGATCAGAAGGATTCTCAATTGAGGCAAGTATCTCTATCATCACTTATTGTTCAAGTGATATTTATTTTAAATTTTATCATGCAAGTATTGCTTTCCCTATTCTCAGTTTAGAATCGATAAACATATCGCTGAATTAAATAATTCTGTTTATGCAAGTATTCCCGAACTTTCTTTTAAATACTGCAAGTATTCCTAACCTTTCTTCTTAAATACTGCAAATATTTATTCACTCCTATTCTAAGTTCAGAATAGTTAACTGTTTTATATTTCGCTGCAATTACTCTTATTTATGCAAGTTCCTTTCACTATTATTTCTTTATCATCGATGGCTCTCTTGAGCAAGTACCCAAAGTGATTTGACATCAAAATACTCCACGGACTGGATGGTTACTATATATATATATATATAAGGACCAGTGATGAGCTGGATCCTATGGGCCGGAGATGGACCGGACCCTTTAGGCCATAGTTGCCTGAGTACTCCTAATGTTGGTTGGGTCTATGCAGTTGGGTATAGATCCGCACTATCTCCTGACTGATCAGCAGGTTATAGTGCATATGTTGGTTTCTAGTGTTCAGTCCAATTTATTGTTGATCGCCATTAAGGGCATTCCCTCTTGAAATAAAATGTGATTATGATTTAAAGTTATTCTTTCTTAGCACTCAGTTTCGGGAAATTACAATGTATCTAAATATATTCAAGGTTCAGATTGTTGCTGCAACATTAGTTGCTCAGTGATAGTTAGGATCTTGAATGAATTGAGATCTTCTTAATTATTCAACCCGTCCTTATCAGGCTGGTTTAGCAGGCTAAGTCTATGGAAACTTAGTCGATAATGATGGATACTGAATAGTTATGAATTTCTTGAACGTCGTTTTATGAATAGTTATTGCATCCATTGCTCAATTATGAAATGATACCAGAAGCTATTTTGAACACACGCGATCTCTAAAAGCTCTGACAAAAATGTCATTATGTCCTTTGTGATTTATAGCAATACAAATCAAATTGAATTAAGCTGATAAAGTATATCCTTTAAATGATTTCGTGTTTCGCCCTTCAAAATATTTCAGAGAAATTAATATTTGAAACTCAAATTATATACTTGCTGAGCATTTTTGGCTCACTCTTGCTTTGTAAATTCTTATTCTGCCAGAAATAGGAAAGGTCTAAAGTGAATAGCTTTGATAGACAGCAGAAGTTAGAGAAGTTTCCGTTGCGAGAGGTTGAAGGTGTTAGAAAAATGTGACAAGAGCATTAGTTCAAAGGTATATATACTTGTATTATAGTTGAAGTGAGTTGTAGAAGGTTAGATTCTTGTTTCATACCATGACCTGTAAAAGATCCGGACTCAAGGGGTTATTTATTTATTTCTTTACTTTATGTAATAATGGTTTAGTAACACCAAATCTTGACCCCGGATTTGGGGCGTTACAGTTTGGTATCAGAGCTGCAGGTTATTGGTCACTGAAATAAGAATAGGTGAGAGTAGAATAGAAATGATAGGTCGTACAAGATAGGAAAGTCCCTAGGCCTATTCAGGACAAATTGAGTTGAGTGCGAATTAGGGTTAGTAGATCCGATAAGGAGTTGGTAAGATAGGATTGATGAGAAAGTGTAAGGCGAATATCACAACATCATAAGTATATTGAAACCTCAGATCATACAATAATGAGAAATCGACGGATCGACGGAGGCTGGGTATGTTACCCTACTTTTCACGTGGTTTTGAAGAATATGCGATCGATTCTTGTTAGAATTGTGTAAGAGAAGTTACGATTTAACTTAGAATTAGGTATTAGGACGAGTTCCGCGTCGAGGGCAACCAGTTGATGTAAGCTGATGAAGAACCAACGTTGCATGTTTCGAAGGCACCGCCGTGGTGAGAAGGATCATATCACTTATTGGAAGTTGCACGAGGAATGATATCTACCTTCCTAGATATAGGTAAGACTAGCAAGAAGGTACGACCCTATCTACATACAGAACATCGAATCACATGCGTGGTTGTAAGCATAACATCAAGGACGATGACAAGAATATCAAAGATATTACTACAAGTCAGCGTTGTGATAGAATTGCGAATAAGATGATTTACGACGGTGAATGAAGTTTTGGCGACTAATCTGTGCGAGCTGAATCCGAGGAAATATAGAAGAAGTATCAAAGTGAAGAGACCCTTATATGGACATTATTTAATTAGACATTTCATTGTTAAACCATAAAAATAGCAAGTAATGTATATAGTAATGACGACCAAATATTTGATTTCCAAAACTTTAAAATGAGATTTCGGAAAAGATTTTCTTTATCAACTTTCAGAAGATTTTTGCATGAAATGAGTTTTACAAATGATTTGTCAAATTACTACTTATGTTCTTGTTATTATAAACAGAAAATGATCTAAAAAGAAGAATGGAATTAGACTCAGTGTTGTTATTCAAAGGGCCAAGTAGACCCATCAGCAGGAAGAAGGTTTAAGGTTGCTGTGAAGAATGAAAGTAAATGTTGATTAATAAAATCAATAATTGAATCAATGTATTAAAATATTATTTACCCCAATTCATGAAATTATTAAAATTTAACGAGATTCGTGATTCGAATGGACGGAGGATGATTGAAGGAAATGGCAGAATCTTCTAGATGATTAGAGAAGAATCGTATTTTATCGACGAAATTGAGGCATTGCGTGATAGATGGGTATTTTACGCGACATAGATGAAATCAGAAGCCGTGATTATAAATTTCGGGAAGACGTGATTAAGATCAAATTATGGAAGCATTCGATGTAAAGGCATTTCCAGATAGCACTTCGAAGCAATGATGTGACTTGAATCGTGAACCTGTACTCGCACGATCCTGAAGACAGATATAGGTGAAGCATGGAAGGTGATCAACACTAATATTCTTTCTTCTAATATGATAGCATATGTTCTTCTCGAATTTGAATATGTATGAGCTTCTTCTGTTAATAAATCATATGAGGCGGAAACGAAAGAACATTCTTGTATCCCTCCTAAATTGTTGCTTTTCTCAAATTCTTGATTCCCAATTGAGACAACAGTGTTATGATATGACGCTTTGTCGAAATGACGAAGAGTCGGGTGGGACGCCACCTAATCATGTGCTGTATGCCATATAGTATGAAAGACTGGCCATCTTGAGTATGAATATGGTTGTCTCATCCTACACTCATTTTTTTTTTCTTTCTTCCTTCAATCAGTTGTCGCATTGTTATTCCTTATTCCGTTTTTCAATCAAAAAAAAAAAAAATCATCATGTTTACAAACTCTCCTCTTGCATCGAGTCTGTTCTTTAACGATTCCAAAAGAAATAGAATAGTCAGTGCGACAGGTAGAATTATGTGTCAAAGGAGAATATGATTGTAAGTTGATGAATAATGCACTTCAAATTAGAGGATTTCGACGCGAAATGAAGGTTAGTGAATCGTACATTTATTACAAAATAAGGAAGCAGAGTTGTGTGTGTCAGACGAAGTAAACAAGTATCGGGACGACGATCAAAGATCAAGGAAATTCTGAACGATGACTCAGACAGGCGGTTAATACACGAGGCATCCCTTCGTCATGAAAAGATATTAGTCGTCAAAAGCAATGATGACTCGATTGTGAAACTTTTCAAGAAATAATAATCTAACGATTGAGTTTCTACCAGATTGTGATGGTAATAATGGAGACCATGCGCCGTTATTAAAAGATAAACCTATTAATAATGGTCAGAAATAAATTAATAGAATCATGAAATCAAACCTTAAATTCATTAAGAACAATTCGTAATATTAACCATTGTGGGTTTCAGATCCAATCCCAAATAAATAAAAAAAAAAAAAAAAAAAAAAAAATGTTATACTAGTTAGATGCTGATCAAAGATGAATTGTGGGAATTGATGATTTGGTTGATGGAAGTGGATGTATATGATTGTGGATGACTTGGTTGATTAATGGTGTCGGCTGGAGTCCGACTGGTAGTCAATGGTGTAGGGGAAATGCTGCCCAAATTTTCAGAAATTACCCTATAGTTAAGAACAAAGAAGTATATGATCATTCTCGTCAGCATTCCAGATAATTGCAGTCTCGGTTCTTGAGAAAGTTGTTATGACCAAACTGACTTTATGTAATTGGTCTTTGATTCCAGTTAGCTAATTAGCACTTGGTTTAAGTGATCATTTAAAGAAGTTGATTGATCCACTTTACCAATTAATGGTTAGTTAAAAGAAGATCGATTCCAATTAGATTGAGTCAAGCTCTAACATAATTTCCAGATCCGAAATGAAAGATATAGAAATTTGAGAAAAAGTAATGGCGTTACCGTAAATTAAAAAGGCCTAGTTCAATTAGCGTGATGTATGGTAATCGGGTGTAAGGTGTGATCCAGAAGAATATTTCAAGACCTGAAGCGGTTGAATAGAAGTTGCTATAGAATAATGGAAAGCTCGCAAATTCAAACATCCAATGAACGACGGAGATTGATGAAGTCTGCATGTGAACTCAGGAAAAGAGATGAGAATCAATGAAGAGAAGTCAAACACGTGATTTGTGACACGTCAAGTAAGGCTAAGAAACTAGCTACCGAGGAAATTCAATAATTCTATTAGTAAGAATTTAAATAGTACATATAAAAGCCTTCATTCCAGTGTGAACTTCAGAAATGACCTATCCAATAATAAACAGAGTAATATTACTAAGAAAAAGAAATTTATTATGTATGAAAAAGATAATGAATAATGAAAACAAAGAACTAATCAAGACAGGAAGTGGAATCAAAAGGATGATAAAGAAATTTTATAAAATAATCCAGAAAATATAAGTTGGGAACGTCGGTTGTGCCAGAACTATTAAGAGAATAAGATGGAACATCGATAGTTGAAAATAGGAGTTCGTTCCAAGAATGCATGTAAGCAGGGGAATGAATAAAGGGATAGGAAAGGTTAGAAATTGAGAGCAGGTTTGATCCGACTTCTGGAATATACTGATACTTATTTTGTTGTTAAATATCAAACGTGGTATTAATATAGATGATTGGTGTTGACTTCAGTATGGAATGTTGTTAGCATCAAAGTTCATCTAATATGACAACAAAATTTAGTATTAGTACTAAGAGTTCGGTTTTGAATAAAGTTATGGTTTATTCTATTCCAAATTAATATTCCATTTAAAGAGTAAAAGATTTCACTTGATGAATCTACTTGTTAATAATTTTTGAAAAATACTACAAAATGGTGAGTTAAATGCGATGGTCGAGATTGCCTTTTTAATTGTTAGTTTTAATATATTCAAAATATTTCTAAGTATTAAACGCCATGAGTTTAGTATATCGGGCAGATACGGAGTGAAAGTACAAGAAACCAACTAAAGGTTCTCGAATACGATTAAAAACAATTATAGGCCAGATTAATCAAACAGAAGGAGACGCGAGAAGTAAAGTTGAACAGTCAGGAAAATAGAAGGTGCATAATCGAAAATTGTTAAAAATTAAAAAGAAAATCAGATTGGTATAACTCAAGTTAGTCCATCACGACAATGAGATAGATAGAACGGTTACGAATGAGCTGACCCTTTTGTTATAGGCATAACGAGTTCATAAGATATTTAAATATATATGGCTGAGAAAGGTAATTTCGTTCCCTACGTATAAAAATGAAGAGTGATTCAGGTTATGTGAGTAACTGACAGATTTAATGTCAGTGAAAGACCGCTAAATTGCGATTAAAATAATGAGACCGAGGAATTATAGGAAAGGTACTTGGGGAATATCATAGTTAACGTCAGAAGGCCAATGCACCCCGGTTTCCATGCATCATTTACAAATGAAGAAGAAAATTACAGGAACGGTTACCTCCAGTGCGATAGGAAGTGATTACAAATTAGATTATCTGAACGAAGAAACATATGAGGACGAGATTCAACACCGAGTAACAATTGGAAATGCACGTAGGCACGAGTTATTAGAATTAGAAAGAAAAAGAGAATTAAGATGTGTTATGTTGTTCCTCCTAAGTAGTAAATAGACATGATAAGTAGAAGTGAGTTGGCTTCACCGTTACTCATACAGCACATTCATAAGGCGTTTATCTGTAGATATTCGGAAGGAGTAGGTTAGCTCCAGTATATATAGGAGATGGAAAGTTGAATTGAGTTATGCAAGCAATAAATAAAATATGATATTAGCAAGAGGCTATAAAGGAAAGATTGGTATTATACGTTAAAGTTATGAAAAATTATGAGGTTGAGAGATTAACCTGAGAAAATGAAAGTTATATACTTGAAAAATATTAGTATTATTCCTTAGCATGATTCTGAGGACAGAATCCTTTTAAGGGGGGAAGGATGTAACATCTGGGAAATATCGTATAATTATTTATATCAATATATGATTATTATGTGAATATTATATGAATTTTTGGTGAATTATCTGGTGTTTGATAATAATATTTGGATGTTTGTATGTAATAAAATGTGAGTATGTTAATTTTAATATGTCCAGAATAAAATATAGATAATTAAGGTATTTTTCTGGTAATTTTTGGAGTATTAGATGATTTTATAATAATTTATGAAATTATTAATTATTTTCTGAATAATTACAAAATTATTTTATAAAGCCGGGAATCGTCCGACTTCAATCGTTTTTACGTTTTTACAACCCGAAACTCTTCCGAAAACTCCTTCCTAACCTAATCTGGTAATTCCGGACATTTTCCGTGTTTTGACTTTTTCGATCCGGATTACGGTTTGCCCCGTGCGCGGCCCGGCGCAAGTTTTTCGATACGATAATCATTTCGGTGAACCAACGAAACCCGTATTTTCAAAAAATGGGATATTATTACATTATTTTCGTATAAAGTATTTTATAAAAGCCCGGTTTGGATAATTATCCAATTTCGGTATCAAATCGGATCGTTATTGTAGTTACTTAGCGGCTAAGCAACTAATTTAACGATCCAAAATGATCCAAAACGATCCAGAACGATCCAATATTCCATAAATATAAATAGCCTATTTCTTATTTCGTTTATTCCGTTTATTCATTTGCAACCAGTTAAAATACCGAAAATACAGAGAAAACCTGAGAAAACCGATACGTTCCCGAGAATCAAACACGCGAACGAAGGCGTTATCGAACTCCGATTCGGGCGTGCAGCATATCAAAACGAAGCTCTCGGAATCCTCTATCTGAATCAATCATCAGTTTCTTCCCAGAAATCACAGTAATTTTCTTATTTAATTATTTATATTCGAATTATTTGATAATTAAATTACAAATTTTTGTTCTTGATGTTGTTGATGTGATTTGATGCTTCCATGTTGTAGAGCATGTTTTTCTGGTCAATTTGGTATATTATATGTCAAAAATAGAGTTCAATATCATATAGAAATTAAGGTTTGATTTTCTGAAAATTCTTTGAATATGTGTTCTTGGTGTTCTTGGAGAATTCCGAGAATCAAAGTCAATTTTGAAGGTGTTATTGAACACCAAATCACAAGTATGAATAACCAAAATGAATCACAGACGATTCTCTATCATTTTATATCATCAAATCGTTCCAACGGTGGTTAAATTTTAAAATCGATTTTTAGGGTTCTTATTCAGATTTAGGGGTTTTTAATTTGCTGATTGTTGGCTTGTATAATTGATTGTATTAGATTATGCGTGTTACAAGCTTCGTTTTAAGATGTTAATCTTTGAATTTGGTTCAATAGATAGTAAAAATCGCGATTCGCCGGAAAGGCGACGTTCGCCGGCGACAAGAACTTCGCGGAAGTTTTCCGGACGTTTGGTGGTGTGTTTGGTTGATTTGTTTTCATAAATAAGTTCCTGGAGGCAAGGTCTGTGTTTCCCCGTGTTTTTAGCTCGTTTTGGGTAATTGCAGGTCACCGCCGGCGAGCTCAGTGGCGGCATCCATGGCTGCCAGCGGCGGGGGAGGAAGACGATGGTGAAACTACGGTTTCATCATCCTTCTTTCGTAATTTTCATGATTTGGTCACTGATGTTTTAAAATTCTATAAAAATTAGATTTCTGTTTCTAAAATTTATAAAAACAATATTTCTGTTTATATTTATTTTTAGAAAATTGTTTTAATTATTTAAAAATCCTAAAAATTCATGTTTTTAATTCTAAAAATCTAATAAAATTTAGATTTAAATACTGAAAATTATTAATAATAATTTCTAAATTATTTTTATTAATTTAGAAATTCGAAATTAGTTATTTAAATAATTATTTAATTATTTATCTAATTATTTATTAGTTATTTAGTTAATTAATAATTAGGTAATTAATTAATAAATAAGGATTAAAAATAATCGGATAATACGAATAATAATTCGTAAATTAGTTGAATACTGCAAGTAACTCGTACTTTTTCGAATAGTGATTCGCTAAGTTAGAATTATTAATCGAGTGATATTTATTCAAGAGTATTGTAATAATTATTCGTATTGAATAATTAAATACCGATAATTAATTGATTAACAAATCATTTAAATTCCGATATTAATATATTAATTCGGTAGTATTCGAGAATAGTGTGTAGCTCGTATTTATACGAGTGATTAATCGTTGAGTTGATTTATAATTTGAGTAATTCGTAGTTATTCGATAAATAGCGTATCAGTTAATTAAGTTGATCGATTATTTGTAAATAATCGATCTAATCAAATAAATAACGATGAATTGTAAATAATTGTAATAAATTGTGATTAATCCTAATAATTAGGGATTAATTATTTTAAATTAGTAAATAATTATCTATTAATTATTTACTAGTTATTTATTTATTAAGTGATTAATTATTTCAATAATTAATCACATAATTTTCAATAAATCGTAACTTCTTCGTTTTAACTCCAAAAATTATAAAAAAAATTATTTTTGACTTTGATTTTCTTAAATAATTATTTAAAAATATAATTAAGGATTGTTTAATTATAATTAATTATTTATAATTAATTATTAATTAATTAAATCTTGTTTAATTCATAATAAATCAACCGTTCGTCCGTTTAATACGAAACGAACGCCTCTAGACTCAGAAAAATATTCTGCTTCTTTTAAAAATATTTTCAAGACCTAAATTCTTTTATATTAAAAGGATGTTTGTTTCACGAATCATCCTGAGTCGGTAATTGATTGATAAAATGTTCTTTTTGACCCAATTTCAACTCTAAACATATCGAGACCTATCTTTGGACGATTCAACTTATATGTTACGTGAATTACATGATTACGTGTTATCTGGATAATATGATTGCCTGTCCTATGTGTATGTATTATGCAAATAATGAGTCAGCATGTCTTTTAAATGCTATCTGAATGAGATGTGATTCTTATATATTATTATTATCGGACGGGTAGACGATAGGGATAAGTGTATAGACTAGTCAAATATATATTGTCAGTTCATTGAATAGTATTATTTGTGATAAAGGCATATAGTATGAGACGTTCAAAGCCAGATAGAGATGGTAGAAGTGAAGCCTGATTCCGTGTAATACTGAAACAAGTGGATTTGGGATAAAGATAACCTAAGAAGGTAAATGATAAGAAGGGTCAAGTAGCTCGTCAAGGGTAGTACAGAGGCGACAGGACTGAGTGATATGTCAACTAGTTAAAGATCAGAAGGATTCTCAATTGAGGCAAGTATCTCTATCATCACTTATTGTTCAAGTGATATTTATTTTAAATTTTATCATGCAAGTATTGCTTTCCCTATTCTCAGTTTAGAATCGATAAACATATCGCTGAATTAAATAATTCTGTTTATGCAAGTATTCCCGAACTTTCTTTTAAATACTGCAAGTATTCCTAACCTTTCTTTTTAAATACTGCAAATATTTATTCACTCCTATTCTAAGTTCAGAATAGTTAACTGTTTTATATTTCGCTGCAATTACTCTTATTTATGCAAGTTCCTTTCACTATTATTTCTTTATCATCGATGGCTCTCTTGAGCAAGTACCCAAAGTGATTTGACATCAAAATACTCCACGGACTGGATGGTTACTATATATATATATATATAAGGACCAGTGATGAGCTGGATCCTATGGGCCGGAGATGGACCGGACCCTTTAGGCCATAGTTGCCTGAGTACTCCTAATGTTGGTTGGGTCTATGCAGTTGGGTATAGATCCGCACTATCTCCTGACTGATCAGCAGGTTATAGTGCATATGTTGGTTTCTAGTGTTCAGTCCAATTTATTGTTGATCGCCATTAAGGGCATTCCCTCTTGAAATAAAATGTGATTATGATTTAAAGTTATTCTTTCTTAGCACTCAGTTTCGGGAAATTACAATGTATCTAAATATATTCAAGGTTCAGATTGTTGCTGCAACATTAGTTGCTCAGTGATAGTTAGGATCTTGAATGAATTGAGATCTTCTTAATTATTCAACCCGTCCTTATCAGGCTGGTTTAGCAGGCTAAGTCTATGGAAACTTAGTCAATAATGATGGATACTGAATAGTTATGAATTTCTTGAACGTCGTTTTATGAATAGTTATTGCATCCATTGCTCAATTATGAAATGATACCAGAAGCTATTTTGAACACACGCGATCTCTAAAAGCTCTGACAAAAATGTCATTATGTCCTTTGTGATTTATAGCAATACAAATCAAATTGAATTAAGCTGATAAAGTATATCCTTTAAATGATTTCGTGTTTCGCCCTTCAAAATATTTCAGAGAAATTAATATTTGAAACTCAAATTATATACTTGCTGAGCATTTTTGGCTCACTCTTGCTTTGTAAATTCTTATTCTGCCAGAAACAGGAAAGGTCTAAAGTGAATAGCTTTGATAGACAGCAGAAGTTAGAGAAGTTTCCGTTGCGAGAGGTTGAAGGTGTTAGAAAAATGTGACAAGAGCATTAGTTCAAAGGTATATATACTTGTATTATAGTTGAAGTGAGTTGTAGAAGGTTAGATTCTTGTTTCATACCATGACCTGTAAAAGATCCGGACTCAAGGGGTTATTTATTTATTTCTTTACTTTATGTAATAATGGTTTAGTAACACCAAATCTTGACCCCGGATTTGGGGCGTTACAGTCCTTGTACTGTATTTAATTAACATGCAGGAAAAATGCCCCTGAGTGAACTCCAGAAGCAAAGAATGACAAGGTTACGTCCTTTGAAGCTAGCAAGAACCTTTCAGAAGCATACAAGGGACACAACTTGACTTCCCAAGAAACCTGTCAAAGTCAACAAGGTAAAACAGGTATAAAAATTCTCAACTTTTGCTCCTTTTACTTCACATACACACACTAGGTTAATGTATGGTATCTCAGTCTCAAACCAATCCAACTGTGGAAATTGACTTTGTAAAATTATTGAGTATCAATAATGTGGATTTATGTGTACTGTTTTGGTTGTTTTAGAAATGTGAATTTTCCTTAGAATGTATTAGATCTCCAAACTGTATAGTCTGTTACTCAGACCTAGAATAGCCATAGATTGTATTAGTGTTAGAATTTGTAACATGAAATATCCAGCAAAGTCGATTTGACCAAATAGTATGTATTAGATCTCAGACTTTGTAACCTGAAAATTGATTGTATTAGTGACAGTCTTTGTAAATTGTGATTGAAAATTATGTATGCTAGACTGTAAATCACTAAGGTCGTGGTTGCATAAATCATGTTATGTTACAGACTGAAAAAGAATAAAATTGGCTTAATACAATTGGTCTAAAGTTACATGCAATCTGTCAAACTGAAATGAACTTGCTAAAACTAAAATGACTGTTCCTTGATTTGAGTATAGTTCAAACAGACGGCTAAATCACACATTCATGCAATTATTCTTATAATAACTGTTTTGACTACAATCTTTGGTAATCAAATTGAAAAGGGATCAACTACTAATAGATATAATTAGTATTGGCTATTAAATATTACATCCTATCTTTTAAATCAAACCATGCATGCTTAAAACAGTTCTTCTATTTTTGATATGCTAAACTGACCATATCCCAACAGTATTATATTAACTGTTTTCTTTTAATACATGCAAAAATAGATCAATAATATCATGCATATAATATCTACTTGATCAAAATACATGTACTTGACTAGATCTATGATCCAATTGTCATGCTTACCTAGTCAATACTTTTAGATAAAACTCTTCCTCATAAATATATATACACTCTTTTTGGCATATACCAAACAAAAGGGGAAGAGAAATTATGATCATATTATCATAAATTTAAACAAGGATAAGAGAATTGGACCCCTCTTTTTCAAAATTTAGAAAATTGCTATCTTTTTGATATACAAGGATCTATAGGTGCTTCTATTATTGTATGATACATCTAACAAAGTATTTTGCAGGATCTCAAGAAAGAGATTTAATCTCTAAGTACATAAATGCTTTATTTGCAAAATATTTTTCAAAAATTCATGCATACACCAAGAGGAAGCACACACTATTAATTTTATGTTTGTTTGGCAAATACCAAAAAGGGGAATATTGAAAGGATATCTTCGATATATTATTTATTTTTGGTATTTGTACGATTAAATATAAAACTAAGAACACGTAGATCCTCTCCATTAGGACATGAATTTAATTGATCCAAATCAGAGTCAAAAAGTCAAACTAGCAAAATCATGTCTTTTAAACAGATAAAAGAGATATTCCATTCTTGCAAATTATCAAAACTATATCTTTATGGAATATATCTCTAAGGAAATATGATCAAAGAAGAAACATCAAGATATGATATTTCTTAGATCTGTGTTGCAACAGGAATATGGCAACAAGCTCGAATAAAGAATATTGCAGAATAACACTTTAAAGATCTCGTGCTATATCAAAAATATTTAACTCTTCGCTCCAAAATATATCTCTACATATATCAAAAGAGTTTTTATTCAAAGTTTATTAATATTCAAGGTTGGAATATTCATATTCAGTTCTGCAACTCATTTATGAATACTTACAGTAATTTTCTCCCGTTTCGTAAAATCAGCAATTCTCGCAGAAAATTATTCAAAAATACTCAAACACATTTCCTATCATTATATATTAGGAAATATATTTTAAGTATTTATACAAGTCAAAACTTTGGTCAAAAGATCCATCTCCTTTATTTCAAGACCAACGATATTTTTATTCGGAAGAAAGGCTGACAGAACAGTTTCATTTTTAGATAAAATACTTCCACATGCTAGAATTGTAACATCCGGGAAATATCGTATAATTATTTGTATCAATATATGATTATTATGTGAATATTATATGAATTTTTGGTGAATTTCTAGATGATTGATAATAATATTTGGATGTTTGTATATAATAAATGTGAGTATGTTAATTTTAATATGTCCAGGATAAAATATAGATAATTAAGTTATTTTTCTGGTAATTTATGGAGTGTTATATGATTTTATAATGATTTATGAATTTATTAATTATTTTCTGAATAATTACAAAAAAAAATTATAAAGCCGGGAATCGCCAAGCTTCAACTGTTTTTACGTTTTTACAATCCGAAACTCTTCCGAAAACTCCTTCCTAACCTAATCTGGTAATTCTGGACATTTTCCGTGTTTTGACTTTTTCAGTCCGGATTATAGTTTGACCCGTGCGCGGCCCGACGCAAGATTTTCGATACAATAATCATTTTGGTGAATCAACAAAACCCCTATTCTCGAAAGACGGGATATTATTACATTTTTTTTGTATAAAGTGTTTTATGAAAAGCCCGGTTGGGATAATTATCCAAAACTGATATCAAATTGGATCGTTATTACAGTTACTTAGCGGCTAAACAACTAATTTAACAATCCAAAACGATCCAGAATGAACAAATATTCCGTAAATATAAATAGCATATTTTTTTATTACATTTTATGCGTTTATTCATTTACAACCAGTAAAAATACAGATGATACCGAGAAAAACCCTAGAAACAGATACGTTCCTGAGAATCAAACGCACCAACGAAGGCGTTACCGAACTCCGATTTAAGCTTGTAATATATCAAAACAAATCTCTCGAAAAGTACTTTCTGAACCAATCAACTATTTTAGTGCAGAAATTAAGGTAATTTTCTTATTTATTTATTTATATTTAAATTATTTGATAATTAAATTATGAAAATTTGTTCTTAATGTTGTAGATATGATTTGATGATTCCATCGTGTAGATAATATTTTTCTGGTCAATTTGGTATATTATACTTCAAAAATAAAGTTCAATAACACATAGTAATTAAGGTTTGATTTTCTGATTTTTTTTTGAAAAAGTGTTCTTGATGTTCTTGAGGATCAAACGATCATTTGAGGGTGATGCAGATTTCAAGAATTAGAAGTATGAGTAACCAAAATGTTTAGCTTTTTATGATATTTCTATTTTTGCCATCAAATGATTTGAACGATTGGTAAATTTCTAAACACGATTTGAGGGTTCATTTTCAGATTTGGGGAATTCTAGTTGAATGATTTTTGGTTCAAATTGATGTTAGATATAGCTTTAAATAGTTGTTTATAATCGTTTTAAGTAACGAATTGATCTATTTCATTGCTGAAATTGCGGGCCGAGTTAAAGGGTTTTTCTTCTTTTTATTCAATTAATTCAGATATCTGGGATGATTGGTTGTTATTAGGGTGGATATATATGATTGTGAATAATCAAGGGGATTGTTTTGCAACCGGAGTCATCGATTTTGACTACATTTTAAGGATTTGGGTTTTGCCGGAACTGGTCACCGGCGTTGAGCTGGGAATCGTCGATTCCGACGATTGAAGCAGTGAATCAAGCTGTTGTTGTCATGGTTGTGATATTGAGTTGACGTTGATCGATTTCGGTGCAAAGAAAGCTAAGAATCCGGATGTTTCTTGCCTGAAAGAAGCTGGTCGGCGGTGAACTCCGTCACCGAATTCTGGGCAGGGGTTGCCGGAGTTCATCCCGACCCGAACGGGTTGGGTAACCCGGTTGTGACCCGTTTTCCTGATTTCCTCAACCCGGTTTCGATCCACAAAACCTCCAATCCAATTCCTGAATCTTGTTTCTGAATTCTCCTTTTTAAAATTAATTCAAAATTCAATTCCTTTAATTTTAAAAATTCCAAAAATTCATTACTTATTATTCTAAAAATTATTTTAATTCTAAAATAAATCCTAATTAGTTAATTAATTAATTTTAGTTATAATTAATTATTTAATTAGTCAACTTAAATATTAATTGATTAATTAATTTAATTAGTTATTAATTAATTTTAATTGATTATTTAATTAAATTTAATTATTTATTTTAATTTAAAAATTCCGAAAAGCAGTTTCGAGCTTTAAAAAATTATTTTAAATTATTTTCAAGGCTCGATAATTATTATAAAATTATTTTTAAATTCATATTTAGGTATTCAAATCCTATTATTTAATTATAAAATGATTCAGAGACCCGTTTTAATTCCGAAAATATTCAAAAATTCATAATAAATCAACCGTTCGTCCGTTTAATACGAAACGAACGCGTCTAGACTCAGAAAAATATTTTGCTTTCATTTAAAATACTTTCGAGACCAGATTTCTTCTGTATCAAAAGATCGTATGTTTTACAAGTCATTCTGAGTTGATTATTAATCGATAAAATACTCTTTTTGACCCGATTCCAATTCTAAATGTATCAAGACCTATCTTTTGGAAATTCAACTTATGTGCTACATGAATTATGTGACTATGTGTTATATGAAATAGGTGATACGTGTCTTGTGTGTTTATGTGTTATGTGAACTAGGAGTCCACGTGTCGATTAAACTTAATATGATTAAAGATGATCCTAATCTGTTATTATCGGGCGGGTAGATGATAAAGATAAATGTATAGGCTAGACAGTGATATATTATCAGTTAATTGAATGGTATCTTTTATGATAGATACACATAGTATGAGGCATTTAAAGCCAGACAGTGATTGTAAAAGTAAAGCCTGATTAATCGTAAGGAGACGGGTGAATTCAGAATAGAGATAAACTTGAAATAGCGATTGTTAAGAAATGTCAAGTGGCAAGTCATTGGAAATACAGACATATGAGGACTGAGTGATATGGCAGATAGTTAAAGATTAGAGGGTAACCAATTGAGGCAAGTATTCCTCTTTCTTTTAAAATATTGCAAATATTTCTTCGTTCCTATTCTAAGTTCATAATAGCTAAATGTTTTATATTTCGATGCAATTACTCTTATTATGCCAGTTCTTTTCATTATTGTTCCTATAATTCGATTGCTCTCTTGAGAAAATACCCATTCTTTCGGGTTATTTGCGAACCCTGAGTTGGGATGTTTTAAATTCAAAATGATTTGATATCAAAATACTTTATGGGCTGGATGGTTATTGTGAGGGCCAGCGATGAGCTGTACCCTATGGGCCGGGGATGGACCGGACCCTTGGGCGATAATGCGTAGGTACCTGAATGGATCTATACAGTTGGGTATAGATCTGCACTGTATCCTGACTGATCAGCAGAGTATAGTGCATATATTGGTTTCTAGTGTCCAGTCTAATTTGTTGTTGATCGTCATTAGCGACATTCTCTCTCGAAAGTTTTATGATTCCAAAAACTGGACAAAACCCTGATTCAAGAGATGAATCTGGGAACCGCTTGTCATTTTTGGATTTATAATTAAGGGCTGGTAATAGCTAACGTTTATTAGCTCAACTCCCTCAAACAAATAGAATTGTTTAAAAATTATTTAAAGATTTGTCCGGAAGTTTCCTTTGATATCGATATTTGAAACTCAATTATATACTTGCTGGGCATTTTTGGCTCACTCTTGTTTTGTAATTCTTATTTCTTCCAGAAGCAGGAAAAAATAAAAATGAATAGCTTGTGATAGACAGCAAGAGTTAGAGAGATCTCCGCTGTGAGAGAACGAAGATGTTAGAAAAAAAATAAGGCAAAGGCATTAGCTTAAAGGTATTTAAACTTGTATTGTAGTTGTTGTGAATTGTAGAAGGTTAGATTCTTATTTCATACCATAACCTGTAAACGATCCGGATTCAAGGGGTTATTTGTTTATTATTTTATTTTATGTAAAGATTGTTTAGTGACACCAAATCTTGACCCCGGATTTGGGGGTGTTACAAGAATGATTTGAAATTTGGTATGGATCATTTAAATGGTATTTTCTAAGTATGGTAAAAAATTTCGTAGCATTCAGAGAATTTTTTTCCGGGCACAAAAATCGAGGTAGTTGGTCCCACAGTTGACCACGATTGACCTAGTTACCATTGACTAAAGTTGACCAAACTTTGCAGGAAATCATTTTATAATATTTAGGTAATTATCATATTTTTTATGATATTTATTTAGGAGTTTTTGGGGTGGTCATAATTAATGGTGCTTAATCCTTAATTAAAGTAATTAAAGAATGATTAAAAGAAAAGGAAAATATAAATTTAATATATATATCAGCTGAGATTTGAATGAATACTAGCTTGTGCTTCCTTCCCACTTGCAAAGAAACACAACCTACTTGCCATATCATCAATCCATGTGATACACTCCATCCACCATTCATTCATTCTCAAATCTCGACCATTCAATCCACCCAACTCCTCCTATAAATAAACCCCCACCTCAACCCATTTTCTTCAAGCTAAAGAGCCACAAAGTTTCTGAGATTTATTTCAAGAAATGCTTCTCTTCATCTCTTTCAAATTCTATACACACACTTCTTCTCAAAAACCTTCTCTCTCTTTTATATACTTACATATATACAAGGTTTTTGAAACCCAAGCTTAGCTTCACCCAACCAAGCTTTATCCCACCAAGTGAGCTCATCCACTACCACTTCCCGGCCTCCCGAAGGGCTGCCCAAGTTCGACCAAAGTGTTAAAATCCGGCCGAACCTCCGGTGAATTTTTCTGGTGAACTTTTCCGACCGTTTTTCAAAAGTGGTTACTTTAACTTCTTATTTGAGTTCTTTTTATTTGAGCTTTGTACTTAATTTCTCTATTTCATTTTAAGCTCTAATACAAGATCTCTTATAAACAAAGTTCTCAAGAGAACTAAGATTCGAACTCGGAATTCGAATAAGTACTTGATCTTCACATAAATCATCTCAAAAAGAAGATCTATAAACAAAAGTACTTTATCTCCAAAGGGGAGATTATATTTGACCCAAGTTCACGAGTTAGCCAATTATTTTTATTTTTGTATCTTGGCTAACATTATTCGTGCACATAAAATATTACGAAGTAAAGTTTTAATCCATTCTAACATCTCTAGTGTTTTGGGGGATTATAACTCGATCTATAAACACTTCGTAATTTGTCAAATATCAAAACGAATTAAGTTCACGAGTTAGCCAATTACTTGCACTTTATTTAATTGGATCTTGGATAACCATTTCATGCACATAAATTATTACGAAGCAAAGTTTTAATCCTTTCTAACATCTTTAGTGTTCCGGGGGATTATAACTCAATCTAAGGACGAATCAAATCCACGAGTTAGCCAATTACTTTCACTCTATTTAATTGGATCTAGGCTAACACATATTATGTATATAAACAATTACGAGTCATATCGTATAAGCCCCTTCTAACATCTTTCAGTGTTCCGTGGGGTTATACTACGATATCTATAAAATACTCGTAATTATTCGTCCAAACTTCGAAAGCACAATCTTAAGCCAATTACTTGCACTTATTTGATTGGATCTTGGCTAAGACTCATAAATCTTATAAACGTGCTTGAAGTTAAAAGAGTATACTTTGACCTTATAATTGTCAATATACAAGTATACCTTGAAACCTTAAGTTGATATACTTAAAGGTAAAATTACAACTCCAAGGTTGTAATTAAAGTATTCTTCGATCCATAAATACTTAATCGAAAGAAGAAGAATATTAAAGAAGTCATAAGCCACAAGTTCTTAATATAAAAAGGGACTTCTCATATTACTCCATAACTTTATTAAATCTATAAATGAGTAATTATAAATATACTTGACCATCTTGTATTATTCTAAGTCAAGTATAACTAATTAGTTTTAATATTCTTATTTGGATATTATACTACTTGTGGGCTAGTACAGTAACATACTAGTTCAAAACAAATCTTTTCCTACTTGTTTTGTTTCGTGTATTGTCTTATTAGTTTTGTAGTGAGGTGAAGTGACGTGAGCTGATTCTCGTTCTAAGACCCAAGTCCTAGACATACTAACGGGGAGTTAGTAGTCTTCGCACCGTGAAGAAGAGGAAAGACTCAAGACCGGATCACTAAGATCCAAGACCGGCAAAAGCTAAGGAAGCCAAGTCCACACAAAGGCTCTACAACAACTTTGAAGAAATAGCGGGGAGTTATTGTCTAAGATAAGTTGTGTAGGTAATACATTTATTTTAAGGTGGTGACCCTTGTGTTACGTACCAAGACAAATACTTGTAAAGGGTGTAAATGCTTCTCCGTCTACTAAAGGAGCGAGTTTATTATAAGGGAAAATCCCGAGTCGGGGAGAGGAGCTCGGGGACTGGAATAGGGGTGAGCGAATCTATTAGAGGTTGAGCCATCGTGAAGCATGATAAAATCATCGCGTGGTATTTTCTTTCCTTACGCTTTATTTTCCGCACATATAAACTGCATAACCACTCGGTAAAGTTTTAGAAAGGGATAAAATATTTTTAAAATGCCATAACAATTTTTAAATTGGTAATTAAGCTATTCAACCCCTCTTCTAGCTTAAAATAGCCCTCTTAAGGAACTGCCTTGAAAGCATGTATTCCCGTTCTTCCCATAATTGCGTTGTAAGTTGATCCAGCCTTTACCACTATGAAGTCTAACATCTGTGTTGCTTGTCTTGGTTCCTGGCCTATGGTTATCGATAACTTAATTATTCCTTCCACAGGGCATTCCACTTCATCAAATCCATATATCGGCATATCAGTTGGGGTTAATTGAGAATTATTGTAACCCATCCTTATAAAGGTATCATGAAGCAAAATGTCCACCGAGGCAACATTGTCTACAAGGACCCTCTTCACTGGGCTGTTCCCTATTATCGGTGTTATGACCAGAGGATCATCGTGTGGAAATTTAACACCCTCCAAGTCAGAATCATCGAACGTCATTGTGATTCCTGTCCTAGCCCTCTTCGGGGCTTCCCCGACAATATGCATAACTTCTCTAATATAGGCTTTCCTCGAGTTTCTGGATGAGCCCGCAGTAGTTGGTCCTCCAAAAATTGTATTTATCACTGGACCTCGGGGTCATGGCCCTCCAAAGATTGCATTTATCACCGGTCCCCTGGGCTGGGGATTTCGCCCCTGATCGTCTTGATCCCTCCTACGATCATCGAGATTCTTTCTTCCATTTTTATTCCTATCTCCTCCATCTCCAGTATAATTACTCAACCTTCCTTTTCGAATGAGGAACTCTATTTCATCCTTCAATTGTCTACACTCATCGATGTAATGACCAACATCCTTGTGAAATCTACAATATTTGCTCTTATCTAGCTTAGTAGGATGAGATTTCAGAGGCTTAGGCCAACGAACATCTCTGTCCTTCTTAATTTCCATTAAGATCTGATTTCTAGGAGCATTCAACCTAGCCTATTCAGTAAACTTTTGTCCAGGTCCTTCCTTCTATGGGGTTGAATCATTGCTTTGCTCAGTTCTAGGAAACTTTTCCTTAGCAATATATTCTAGATCAGTTTTCCGCTTATTGCCACCAGCGGGCTCGTTATTTACTACCGTCTTCCTCATGCTCTCCTCTACTTTGATGTACTTCTCAGCCCTGTCTTGGAGCTGTAACATGCTTTCAGGGGGCGCTTGGCTAATGACATCTTGAAGAACTCGTCCCTAGTTCCCTGTTACAGCCCTATCATAGCTACCTTGTCATCAAGGTCTAGGACCTTCGAAGCTTCCTTGGTAAAATGATTCAGATAGTCTCTCAAAGACTCTCTTACTCCCTGCACCATACTCATGAGGGACGATGAACTTTTCTCATGCACTCTCCCACTGATGAATTTTCTTGAATAAAACTTGACTTAGATCTCTGAAGGATCCAATGGAATTCGAAGGCAAACGGCTATACCATCTTTGAGCCATTCCCGACAGGGTTTGAGGAAAGGCCCGATACTTAATAGCGTCGTTCACGGGTTGTAACAACGGTGCATTAGAGAATGTCCTGACATGATTAGCGGGATCTCCAGTGCCATCATAAGCTTTGATGGTGGGAATCTTGAACTTCCTTGAGATATGAGCATTCATTATCTCTTCAGTGAATGGTGGAGTGGGATCATCAGGATCTCCTAGGGGCAGAAGATCACTTGGATCAGCCCTTGGGACAACAACCCTTCTTTGCAGCAGATCATCCAAGTCTATGATTGAAGGAGGATTTCTCCTTCTCAGAGGTAGTGGGGTTCTTGGGGTAGGTGTGCCTCCAAGTCAGCTTCAGCCTTTGGATCTTAGCCTCATGAGCCCTGATTCTCTCCTGTACTTCTTGGGGATTCATTTTTGGGTGCTCCTAGGATGCTGATTACCATCAGGCATCGGCTCTTTGCCAGCACACCTCCTTCTTGGAGCCACATCATCATCCGAGGATTCAGAATCTCTCTCAGTCTGTGGACCAGAGAATTCTTGATCCTCCGGGATAGGAACCAATCCCAGTATATATTGGGGCATCTGCTCTTGCGCTTCATTCCGATTTGCATGTCCACTTCCTCCAACCTCAGGGTACAGGGGCATCCCATAAGGGGGGGGGGGTTAGTGGTCACAATAGTGGAATACTCATACCCAATGAGTCGAGGATTCACAGGTGCATGTAACTGCTGAAATTGGGAATTCAGCCCTTGAGAAGCCAGGAGATTTGTCCCTTGTAGAGCTGGGGGATTCGTCCCTTGTGGTTGAGGCTCGGTTGCCCCTATCGTGGTTCCTCCTTGGGTAGAGGCATAGGACGAGTGTAGGGTATCTCCACCGGTGATGAAATCATTTGAGTTGTTCCAGCTGGTTGGTGTTCCTTTAGGGGCACTATTTCCACTCTGTGTTCTCACCATGGTTGTTGTTATGCTTTCCCACAGACGGTGCCAAATGTTATGGATAAAAACTTAAAGTATATTAATTGTTTTATTTATTAGTAGGGTTCGTGAGCTTCGAGACTCGATTTGACTGTTCTTGTGTTTCGTGACTTAATCTGCCTTAACAAGATGCCCACGTACCTTGCTGATTGCCAAGGATCAAGTCAAAAACGTAGTTCTGATTTGTAGGCTGAGGCCCCTTATATAGATGTTGGGAATCCTTGAATTGGACTAGAGTTAGGAGACTTGGTGGGCAAGTCTCTGAATTAGAATGGACTTTGGAGTCCTAGGAAGTAGAAAACTGATTCCTTATCCTATGAGATTTCTTGGAGGTCAATCTCCAAGGAATTGTGTCCTTATTTGGACTTTATTTATCAGCTTATTAATTAATTACGAAATTAATTAATATCCAGGGTTTTGGGCCCTTTCTAATGGGCTTTAATGTCAGTCCAATTCTGATATAATTAATGTGATATTAATTAAGCAATCAGGGTTTATTTTATTCCCTATCACTACAGGAAATGAAGCATCTGTTCTAAAGCCTAGAGCAAAATGGTCTGATCCAGACATTGAACAAGTTCGTAAGGATAAAAAGGCCATGAACATTTTGTTTAATGGTGTTGATGGTGACATGTTTGACAACATCATAAACTGTAAAACTGCTAAAGATGATTGGGAAACATTTCAAGTTATATGTGATGGAACTGAGCAGGTAAGGTAAAACAAAATATAACTCTTGATTCAGCAATATGAGCATTTTCACAGTGAAGAAAGTGAGTCACTCACTGACATATTTAGTAGATTTGAAAAGCTACTAAATGCTCTAAAATTGCATGAAAGAGTCTATTAAATAAAGGACTCAAACCCCAAATTTCTTAGATCTCTACCAAAGGATTGGAAACCCATGACCGTCTCACTAAGAAACTCTCAAGACTACAAGGAATTCAACCTGGATAGACTGTATGGAATTCTAAAGACCTATGAGCTTGAAATAGAGAAAGATGAGAAGCTAGAGAAAGGAAGAAAGAAGGGAGGGTCCATTGCATTATTTGCTGAGCAAAAAAAAGAGAAGGAGACAAAGGTTGAAGCTGTTGAATTTGCACCAAACCCTAGAGTTTGTGAAGGCAAAGGAAAAGGGCTAGTAGCTGAACATGAAGACCAGCTTAGTCAAGATGACATGGATGACATAGATGAGCATCTTGATTTTCTGTCCAGGAGGTTTTCCAAGCTCAAATTCATGTAGAATTTTGGAGCAACCAAGTCCAACAGAAACATGGTTGATAAGTCTAAATTCAAATGAAGATTATGCAGGTTGTAAAATTGATAGTGTTATGGATAGAAAACTAGGGTGTATTAATTGCTATATTTATTACTAGGGTTCAGGAGCTCAAGGCCTTTAATGGCTGCTCTCGTGTTTCGTAGCTTAACTCTGCCTTTATGAGATGCCTACATATCTCTGTGGATTAGAGAATTAAGCCAAAAAACATATTTCTGATAGGAGAGGTGAGACCCCTTATATAGATGTTGGGAGTCCTTGAATTGGACTAGGGTTAGGAGACTTGTTCAATAAGTTCTCAGACTTTGGATAGACTTTGAAGTCCTAGAATAGAGGAATTAGATTCCTAGTTGGTGTAGGTGCCCTTGAGGCTATCTTTTATAAAATTACATCATCGTGAGGACTTATTTATTGAGCTGGTAATCCCCCCTATTTATTAATTACGAAATTAATAAATAATCATGGCTTTGGGCCTCATTAATTGGGCTTCATTATTGGACCATATCAGATCTAATTAATCCAATATTAACTATATTTCTAGGCTAATTTTAGGTCCATATCATTTGCCTCCAACTTCTGGGAAATCGTAAAAGATTTCGCAGAAGTTAAGTTCATTTGTTCCCTTACAGGGTATCGTTTTTACGTAAAGTGTGGAGCGACCTACAAATTTACAATGATTTGCCTTACACACAGCTTCAGGGTTGTTTTAGAACCTCCCTATTATTTTCCTTACCTTATTCCTTATTTTTAGAAATTTTTTTGGTATTTTTCAGGAATTTTTCCTTAATTTCTGAGATTTTTTCCTAATTTTCAAGAATATTCTAATACTCACATGTATTGTTTCTTTAATATTTCAAGAATAATTTATCAAAAATAATTTTTGAAAATTATTTTCTAATTTTCTGGAATTTTTTGCTTATTTTCCCCTATTTTTTGGGAATTTTTAGCAATTTTCCTTATTTTTGGCCCATTTTCCGATTGATTAAATAATCAGAAAATGGGCTCTCATGGTTCCATGCATCCTAGGCATGGGTCACCCCCGCCTAGGAGACAACTTGCCTACCACGCCTAGAAAATTTGTCTCCTAGGTGTGGTTGTGCATCTTCCTTCCACATTTCCTAGGCATGGGTTACCCCTCGTCCATTCTTCAGTTATTTCTCTTAGGGATCTTTTATCCAAATTTGGGCAAGCCTTCCCTAATATGTTACACTTAGATGCATATAATTATCCTTTTAGATTTGATTCTGATAAGGTAGGGACTGTAGCCCGTTTATTTGGCATTTCACACCCTTATAGGGTTGTGGCTCCAAGCCCAAATGATAGGGCCTGCTACCCAAATCCTGGGGCCATTCAGGTCTCTAAGGAAACCTTATACACTGGTTTCCGTCTTCCTCCACACCCCTTCATTTTTTGCCTTTTGGTTGAGGCCCGAGTCTGTCCAACCCAACGCACGCATAACTCTTGGCATTTCATTCTTTGTTACACGGCTGTAAACACGGTTTTGAGCTTAACGTTTGTGTTTTTCATTATTTGTTCAAATTTGTAAATGCTCCTGAGGACCAATGATGGGTCAAAATAGTTCATAGATCCTTGGCCCGTTCCTGTTTTATTTCTGGTACCAACCCTGACTCGTATCCAACTTGGAAAAATGAGTGGTTTTATGTATATTTAGATGGCGAGGAGAGTTAGGGCCATTTTTTGCTGCCCAACTTCTCAAAAAGTATAGATGGCTCTTTAAGAGATTTAAAACTGGGAGTAGATGAAGATGCGGCCATCAGGGCCATTACTGCTGATAATTTGCATCATTGTTCTCTCATTCTGTCAGAGGACAACTTGCAAAGTTTAGGTCTTAGCGACCTGGGTCTCGAGGGTACTTCTTTCCCCTTTTTATTTCATTTTTCATTTCAATATCTTCATTATGTTTCTAATATTTGCATATTTCCCTATAGCTAAGGCAGCTCTGGACTCTATCTTTAAGAAGAGGGAGGCCCACGCTGCTAAGGGCTCCGTTGTCGAGACTCACCGCGACAAGCGGGTAAGGATTGGAGACGGCCCTTTAGTCAAGGTTAAAGAGGCCGTTCCTACTTTTATATCCGAGAGGCCCATTAGCCTCGATGAGGATACTTCTCCCTTTACTGTGACTTGGGGCCTTCAAAGGAGGGACACGGTAGTGGGGAGCTCTGAGGCACTGTTGTTTGGTCCGAGAGCGTGGTTACTCCTCGCGACAGGGCCGAGATAGTAGAGTCTTCTGATGACCTACAGATCAAGCGCCTGGGTGCTCAGGCCATAGCTTCAGTAAACTTCTTCCTTAACTCATTCTTTAACTGTTTTTATGATCTTTCCTCCGTTCTTTACACAACTTATTTTGTATGAACATGTTTGTGCAGATGAATACCTATCTCCAGGAAGCCCTTCACAACCTGAAGGAGGTGAGGACTAGCCTGACCGTTGCCGAAAGGGATATAGAAAGGTATCTCAAGGCCTCAGAGGCCAACTTCACTCGCTTTCGTGAAGTGGAGAAGGAATTGGCTGGGGTGAAAGAGAAGGCTCCCAGGCTGGAACTGGATGCTCAGAGGGGGCGAGCTGAGGTGATAGCGGATTAAAGCATCTCAAGACTTTCAAGATGTCCTAAATGCCGAGTATGATGCTAACTTTCCTGAGACCTTTTCTAGCTGTTGGGAGCAGATAGTGGAGGAGATTGGGAAGAAGATCCCTGAGGTGACCCTTACTGACTACCAAGTGTCTGCTGTTCCTAGGCCAGGACCTCTTCTTAAGGATATTCCTCTCTCCCCCAATCTGACTACTTATGCTGAGGCCACAGCTTCTCCTTCTCGGGATGCTAACCCAATGGGAGACGAGCCTGTTCCCCCTCTTATTTCTACTGATGGGGGGAACGATGATGATGATTTGTTTAAGGATCTAGAGTAGTTTCCTTTTCTTATTGGCCCATCGTGGCTTTCTATATATTAACTTATTACCCTTCGGGTTTATTATGTTATCTTAAGTTGCTTGTTTGCTTTTCTACTATTTCTTCCAAGTACTTGTACTATTTTGTGGGAGTTAGTTTGCTAGCCTTTTCGTAGCTTCCCCTTATATTTCTTAGTACTTGTACTAAAATAGATAAGCAAACTCAACCATATATAATATGGACCAAACAGTTCTAGGATAAGATGAACCAAACAGTTCTAGGATAAGATGAACCAAACAGTTATAAAACAAGTTTATTGAAACTCTTGGGATTCATCCCTTATATAATTCTGCGTAGAACTAGAATCTAAAGTAATAGTCTTATTAACACATGAAATCCTAAGCAAGAAAAGCTTCAATGTGTTTTTCAACCTT
This sequence comes from Apium graveolens, assembly GCF_009905375.1. NCBI lineage: Eukaryota > Viridiplantae > Streptophyta > Magnoliopsida > Apiales > Apiaceae > Apium > Apium graveolens. Next base: position 151,480,867 of record NC_133650.1, read on the forward strand.
TTTACCACTATAGCAAGTATGAGCTATAGGTAGTAAACTTTCAGATTTTGAGCATGCCAAGTCCGAGGTACTTCTTCCCCATCCATGGTCTCCAATTTGTAAGACCCTCTTCCCTGAATGCTCTTAACCTTGTATGGCCCTTCCCGGTTTGGGGTGAGTTTTCCTTTTTGCCCTACTTCAGAAGTTTCCACCTTTCTTAGGACCAAATCCCCTTATTTGAAAAACCTTTCCTTCACCCTCAGGTTGTAGTAAAATGAGGTATTTTTCTAATATTCTACGATCTTTGCATGTGCTGCATCTCGTACCTCATCTATCAAATCCAAGGCTAACCTTTGCCCCTCCTCATTTTCCTCAGCATTGTATGCTTGGATTTTGGGAGACGAGTGTGATATCTCTACAGGAATAACTGCTTCTGCTCCATATGCTAGCATAAATGGTGTTACCCCCGTTGTGACTCTACATGTAGTTCTGTAGGCCCAAAGTATTGGCAATATTTCATCCACCCAATTATTTCTGGATTTCTCAATCCTTTTTTCAGCCCATCTAGAATTATACGATTTGCCACTTCCGCTTGTCCATTGGCTTGTGGATGAGCTACGGAAGTAAACCGCAATTTGATCTCATTCTCCTCACAATACTTCCTGAACTCTTCATTGTTGAACTGTGTTCCATTATCGGTGACTAGGATACGGGGAATTCTATATCTGCTCATGATATTTTCCCACAGGAATTGTGCAATATGTTTAGTTGTGATCTTGGATAAAGGTTTAGCTTCAATCCATTTGGTAACAATCAAGAACTTCCTTTGAGCAGTTGCCATAGGGAAAGTTCCAAGAATATACATTCCCAACATAGCAAATGGGATTGGAGAATTTATGGAAGTCAGCATTTTAGGAGGTTTCCTTACTACAGGGGCATGTTTCTGACAACGGTCACATCTCTTCTCATAGTCTTTGGCGTCATGCATCATTTTTGGCCAATAGAAGCCTAAGCGGGTGATTTTGTGGGCTAAGGCCCTACCCCCAAGTTTTGGCCATATATTCCCTTATGTACTTCTTCTAGAGCAAGTCGAGCCTCGTCTGGCCTGAGGCATCTTAAGTAAGGCACTACAAAAGATCTTTTGTACAAAATTCCGTCAATCAAGGAATACCTCAGCGCTCGTATGACCAACTTTCAGGCTTCAGTCACATCATTCGGGAGCCAACCAGTTTGAATATGGGCCTTTATAAGATCTATCAATGATGCTCCCATCCCTATGGGGGCTACAAGCTTAACATCAATGCTCCGTGTTTTCAAAATGCGGAAGTACACATTTCCTGAACTATTTACTATCTCTGACGAAGCGAACTTAGACAACACATCTGCCTTAGCATTTTCCCTTGGAATGTGCTCAACATGGCATTCATCGAACTGAGTCATCACAGCCCTTACTAGGCGGACATACTTAGGCATTATATCATCCCTGACCTCAAACTCTCCCTTGACCTAGAATATGACCAGCTTTGAATCCCACAGACTTTAAAGTTCTTGACCCTCAATATTTCTGCTAGGACGAGGCCAGCTATCAGAGCTTCATACCCGGCTTCATTATTTGGGGTCGGGAAGTCTAACTTCATGGAATATTCAATCAAGAATCTATCTGGGCTTTGTAGAACAAGCCCTGCTCCACTTAAATTTATTTTTGATGCTCCATGAAAATAGAGAACCCAATATTCCTTCTCCTTAGTGTCCTTTTCTTTGCCATCTTTTGTGTCTGTATCTTGAGGTATAGTATCTTCCTGCCCCCTGACTTCTTGGTTGGGTATGGTACATTCCACCACGAAGTCAGCCAACGTCTGGGCTTTTATTGCTGTTCGTGGCTTGTATTTGATGTCGAATTCTCCCAATTCTATTTCCCATTTAATCAGCCTCCCACTAGCTTTGGGACTATGAATAATGTTTCTTAATGGCTGATTTGACAGCACTTCAATTGTATGAGCCTAGAAGTAAGGATGCAACTTCCGTGAAGCCATCACCAAGGCTAAAGCAAACTTCTCAATAGTTGAATAATTCAACTCAGCTCCATGCAGAATTTTACTAACATAGTATATGGGTTTCCGGACTTTAAGCTCCTCCTTAACCAATACAACGCTCAAGGCATTTTCTGAAACAACCAAGTATAAATACAAGGTTTCATTCTGAGCTGGCTTGGCCAACAACAGGGCCTGAACCATATATTTAATTAATTTTTCAAATGCCTCCTGGCTTTCCTCAGTCCATAAAAAATCTTTAACCTTCTTTAGGAATTTAAAGAAGGGCAAGCACTTGTCTCCGGATTTGGAGATGAAACGTCCCGGAGTTGCAACCCTTCCGGTGAGTTTCTAAATGTCCTTTATGGAACGTGGTGGTTCCATATCTGGGATAACCTTTATTTTATCAGGATTAGCCTCGATTCCCCTCTTGGAGACTATCAGGCCTAAAAACTTTCCGGATCCCACTCTGAAAGCACACTTTCCAGGATTTAGCATCATTTTGTGATATCTCAATACCTCAAAAACTTCCCTCAAATGGGTTATATGATCAGCCTTTAACAAACTCTTGACTAACATGTCATCAACATAAACTTCCATATTTTTGCCAATACGATCCTTGAAAATCTTATTTACCAACCTTTGATAGGTAGCTCCTGCATTCTTGAGACCAAATGCCATAAGAAGATAACAAATACACCAAAGTCAGTGATGAATGATACCTTAGGGATGTCATCTTTATGCATCTTGATCTGATTGTATCCACTAAATCCATCCATGAAGCTCAGCATCTCATGACCAATAATAACATCTATCAATGTATCTATCCTCGACAACGAGAAATAATCCTTTGGGCATGCATCATTTAGATCAATGAAGTCCACTCACATTCTCCACTTTCCATTAGCCTTCTTCACCATTACAGGTTTTTCTAACCATTCCAGAAACTGTATCACTTCAATTAAACCAGCCTCTAAGAGCTTCTCTACTTCTTGCTTAATAGCTTCTTGCCTCTCTGGAGCAAAGTTTCTTTTCTTTTGCTTCATAGTCTTTGTTAGGAATATATGTGCATTAGTTTGATGATATGTTTAACAAAATACTTAAGTAGAAATCTAGTGTTTGTAGCCTCAACGGATAAGACCACTTTTGGCTATCCGTTGATGGTGTAGCTTTACTTAGAAATAAGTCTAGTGTTGTAGCACATTTCAGTCTCTGAATTTGAGATATAATTCTTAAATGTTGAGGGAAATTATAAGTCATGTTGACTACTAAAGGATATGCAGATAGGAAGGCCAATTGTAAATATTTCATGCCTTGTAATTTTGTATAAATGAAAAGGTGTCAACGGATAACTTAAAGACCTTCAACGGATGAGAAACAAAGCTTCAACGGATGTCTCTAAAGCTTCAACGGATAACATCCTTCAACGGATGAGTGCATCAACGGATAGAGCTTCAACTGCTAACACATCAACGGATAAAGCCATCAACGGATGAAGGCTTCAACGGATGTTCTGTTAAATAGCAGTTGACAAGTGGTAGTTGTACCTACAAACAGAGGCACATGGGTTGACAGAGACAACTGAGATGTGGTAGCCTATTTCAGGAACATCAGAAAAAGCAGCCGTTCTACTCTAGTATAAAGAGGCAATAGTCAACAATACACTGGAGTAAAATGGAGAAGAAACAAGTGGAGAACTTATTTTATTATTGTACTTTTATCTTTGTCTTCACTTGTAAACTTGGTGTTATATAAACCAAGTAGCAGCTAGTAATTAGAAGAGAATTTTTCCAGAGCTGTTTAGAAAAATCTTGAGAAAAATTATCTAGTTTGTACTAGGATGCAACTGTGATCAACTTCTTGAATCACAGATTTTCTGAAATACCATCTCTGGTGGAACAACAAATCCACCAGAAAAGTTTTTAAGTTCTGTTGTGTTCTGTACTTTTGTGCTTGAATATATATCTGTCTGTATTAGCTTAAAGCAATTCACACACTTGTTTATCTTAAACACACAGCCTTTGAAACTGCTCAAAACTTGAAAAAGTTTTGAGATTTACATTCAACCCCCCTTCTGTAAATCTCATTGTTAGTTCACTAGGAATAACAATTGGTATCAGAGCAGGCTCTTGACATACAAAGAGTTTAAAGTTCTTGGAAACTAACAAAGATGAGTAAGAAGGATATTGGAGTAAAAATCCCAGTTCTTGACAAAGACAGTTATCACCATTGGAAGGTGAAAATGCACCTTCATTTACTCTCCCAAGATGAAGGTTATGTAAACTGCATTGAAAATGGTCCTCACATTCCCCACAAAGTAGCCACAGTTGCTACAGCCACAATTGTTGTTGGTCAATCCATTCCAAAACCTAGAGCAGAATGGACAATGGAAGACACAGAAGAAGTCCACAAGGATAAGAAGGCTATGAACATTTTGTTTAATGGTCTTGACAAGGATATGTTTGATAATGTGATAAATTGCACAACTGCCAAAGAGGTTTGGGACACAGTTCAGCTACTGTGTGAAGGTACAGAACAAGTAAAAGAAAACAAAATGCAACTTCTCATTCAACAGTATGAGTATTTTCATTTTGAAGAAAATGAATCTTTAAATGACACATTCAATAGATTCCAAAAGCTGTTGAATGGACTGAAGCTGTATGGTAGAGTGTACCAGGTGAAGGATTCAAATCTTAAATTTTTAAGATCCTTGCCAAAGGAATGGAAACCCATGACTGTCTCCTTGAGAAACTCTCAAGATTATAAGGACTTCACTCTTGAAAGATTATATGGAATCTTGAAGACTTATGAACTAGAGCTGGAACAGGATGAGGTATTGGAGAAGGGAAGAAAGAAAGGAGGTTCAGTTGCCTTGGTAGCTGGAAATGAGAAAGAATGCAGACAAGAAACTGTGAGATCAACATTAAACTCCAAAGATGGCACAAGCAAATCAGAATCAAGCAAGGGTAAGGAGCAAGTTGCTGAGAATGAAGACAACTCCAGCCAAGATGACTCTGATGGTATTGATGAGCATCTTGCATTTCTGTCCAGAAGATTTGCAAAGATGAAATTTAAGAAAAACACTAGAGCCACTAAACCTCATAAGAACATGGTGGACAAATCCAAGTTCAAGTGTTTCAATTGTGGTATAAGTGGACACTTTGCAAGTGAGTGCAGAAAGCCAACTTCTGAAAAGAAGAAATTTGACCAAGTAGATTACAAAAACAAATATTTTGATCTGCTCAAGCAAAAGGAGAAGGCTTTCATTACTCAAGAAAAAGACTGGGCAGCTGATGGAGAAGAAGAGGATGAAGATGTGGAATATGTCAACTTGGCTCTCATGGCTGATTCTGAGGAAAATGAAGTTAGTTCATCAAGCAACCAGGTAATCACTACTGATTTAACACAGCTTACTAAAGAAGAGTGCAATGATGCTTTTAATGACATGTCTACTGAATTGTATCACTTGCGTGTGTCTCTTAAATGTCTTGCTAAAGAAAATAGTAGGATTAAAGAGAACAATCTGTTTTTAAGTAATAGAAATGTTGTGTTAGAAGATAAGTTGATTGACCTAGAGAAAACTAAGCTACATTGTATATCTGTTGAAAATGAACTAGCTGAATCTGTTAAGAAAGTAGAAATACTTTCTAATCAATTAGAGAGAGAGCAAGAGGTGATTAAAGCCTGGAAGACATCTAGGGATGTTACTGCTCAAATTGTCAAGGTACAAGGAATTGAATCATTTTGTGAGGCTGCCTGGGATAAAAACAAAAAGAAAATGGAATTAATTGATGGGCTGTCAACGGATGTGGAATCAACGGATGATGAAAATTATCCGTTGAAGGAAGAAAAGGAGCATCCGTTGAAGGTTCCTCAATTAAAACAGGCAGATGTTTCTAAAAGTGAAAATCTAAAGAAACTCAACAAAAAGTTTGGTTCAACTTCCAAGAACTTTGTCAAAGAAGAAGCAAGCACATCCAAAGATTTTAGTAAGGTGAATATAGGACACATGACCTTAGAACAGTTAAAGAATAGGCTCAAAGTGGTTGAGGATAAAAAGGAAACTAAAAGGAAATCTAATAGAAATGGGAAGGTAGGGGTTAACAAACATAACAATTACACACCTGATAAGTATGCTCCTAGAAAAAGCTCTGTGGATTGTAATAGTGTTAATCATCTATCTGCTAATTGCAAATCTATTAAGAAAACTCCCATACCTGTACCCTCTTCCATACCTAATATGTCTGCATCACCTCTACATGCTATGCCTGTTATGTCTCAACAGAATCCTTATGCACATTTTACAAACATGCCATATTTTAACAATCCTTATCTTGCTGCATTTAGTATGCCTCAAATGCCATACAATATGCCTATGTGGAATAACATGTTTGCACAATCCATGCCTTATCAAATTCCAAATGTGCTAAATGATTCTGTGACTAACCCTACACCTCAACCAACTACATCTAAGATCAAGGTTGACTCAAAGTTACCTAAGTCTAAAGATGCAGGAGGAATGAAGTCTAGGAGAAAGGCTAACATGAATGGACCCAAGGAAACTTGGGTACCAAAATCAACTTGATTGATTTTATGGTGTGCAGGGAAACAGAAGAAATCTATGGTACTTGGACAGTGGCTGTTCAAGACACATGACAGGAGATTTCTCCCTGCTCACAGAGTTTAAGGAGAAAGCTGGCCCTAGCATAACCTTTGGAGATGACAGCAAAGGGTTTACTATGGGATATGGCTTGATTTCAACAAGGAATGTCATCATTGATGAAGTTGCATTAGTTGATGGTCTCAAGCACAACTTACTGAGCATCAGTCAACTATGTGATCGAGGGAATACAATTTCCTTCAATTCTGAAGCCTGTGTTGTCACCAATAAGAAAGACAACAAAGTGGTTCTAACTGGAGTTAGAAAAGGAAATGTGTACTTAGCTGACTTCAACTCTACTGATGCAGAATCTATTACTTGTCTCTTCAGCAAAGCAAGTCCAGTTGAAAGTTGGCTATGGCACAAGAAGCTATCCCACTTGAATTTCAAGACAATGAATGATCTAGTCAAAAAGGACTTAGTGAGAGGAATTCCTCTTGTTGAATTCTCAAGGGATGGTTTATGTGATGCTTGTCAGAAAGGCAAACAAAGGAAAGCATCATTCAAAAAGAAGCTTGAAACAACAATTGATGAACCATTACAGCTGCTACATATGGATTTGTTTGGACCAGTCAATGTATTGTCAATTGCAAGAAAAAGATATTGCTTAGTGATTGTAGATGATTTCTCAAAGTTTTCATGGGTCTATTTTCTTGGATCAAAGGATGAAGCAAGTGAAATCATTATCAATCACATCAGGCAAGTCAATAATCATCCTGACTTGAAGGTTAGGAATATCAGGAGTGACAATGGAACTGAGTTCAAGAATTTGATAATGAGGCTGTTCTGTGAAGAAAATGGAATCATGCATGAGTTCTCAGCTCCAAGAACACCTCAACAAAATGGGGTAGTTGAAAGAAAGAACAGATCTTTAATTGAGGCTGCTAGAACAATGCTTGAAGAATCAAAGTTACCAACATATTTCTGGGCTGAAGCTGTTAATTGTGCCTGCTACACTCAGAATATTTCTTTGATCAATCAAGCTAAAGGCATGACTCCTTATCAGTTGTTCAAGAGAAGAAAACCAACTCTAAACTTTCTTCATGTCTTTGGATGTAAATGCTTTATACTGAGAAATCAATCTGACCATAAAGGGAAGTTTGATGCAAAGGCTGATGAAGGAATATTTGTTGGTTACTCAGCTGGAAAATCTTATAGGGTCTACAATCTAAGAACCAACATTGTTATAGAATCTGTGCATGTTGTGTTTGATGATAAAAAGATTGATGGACTAACAGATGAGGGACACCATGAGAGACTCAAATTTGACAACATTGAGATATATTGTGATGATAGTGAAGAGGAGACTGATGGAGATGACACTTCAAAAGGGATTCAAAACATGCCCTTGGATAATGCACAAAATTCTGCATCCGTTGATAGAGGCAATGCAGTATCCGTTGAAAGACATAGTGCATCATCCGTTGAAGTACAAAATGAAGCATCCTTTGATCATAGTTCATCAACGGATAATCGATTTACATCATCAGTTGATAGAACTCCAAGTTCCCTGCAAAGGACTAACAACTCAGGGGGAGTTTCAACTAATCAACACTCTGTCTCACATCATGACAATACTGAGGCCACCTCATCTAGAGTATATCTTCCACCTCAAAGGAAATGGACCAAGAATCATCCCTTTGAATTGATCATTGGTGATGCATCATCTAAAGTGCAAACAAGAAAAGCTGCTCAAGATGAATGTCTGTATAGTAGTTTTCTATCTCAGGAGGAACCTAAGAAAGTGGAAGAAGCTTTATTGGATCCAGATTGGATATTAGCTATGCAGGAAGAGCTGGACCAATTTGAGAGAAACAAAGTTTGGAAGCTGGTACCCAAACCAAAGAACAAGAGTCCTATTGACACAAAATGGGTATTCAGAAACAAGATGGATGAAAATGGCATTGTCATAAGGAATAAAGCCAGATTGGTTGCTAAAGGCTATTCTCAACAAGAGGGAATAGATTTTGATGAGACATATGCTCCTGTTGCAAGACTTGAAGCCATCAGAATTTTTCTAGCCTATGCAGCCCATGCCAATTTCAAAGTCTATCAAATGGATGTTAAGAGTGCATTTCTAAATGGGAAATTGGAGGAAGAAGTTTATGTAAGTCAACCTCCAGGGTTTGAAGATCCAAATTTTCCAGACTATGTGTATTATTTGTTGAAAGCACTCTATGGACTGAAGCAAGCACCTAGAGCCTGGTATGAAACCTTATCAAAATTCCTTTTGGAGAATCACTTCACTAGAGGTACTGTTGATAAAACTCTCTTCTTTAGGAATGTTAATGGCTCTAGTATACTTGTTCAAATTTATGTAGATGACATAATATTTGGATCTACAGATGATAAGCTTTGTAAAAAGTTTGCTAAGCTAATGCAAAGTAATTATGAAATGAGCCTGATGGGAGAACTAACCTATTTTCTTGGTTTACAAGTTAAACAAGTTAGTGATGGAATTTTCAGTAGTCAAACTAAATATATTTATGATCTTTTAAAGAAGTTTGACTTAATAGAATGTTCATCTGCAAAAACTCCCATGGCCACTGCCACCAAACTTGAATTAAATAAGACTGAAAGGTCTGTGGACATTATAAGTTATAGAGGCATGGTTGGTTCACTTTTATATTTAACTGCCAGTAGACCAGATATAATGTTTTCTACATGTCTCTGTGCTAGATTTCAAGCTGACCCTAAAGAATCTCACTTAGTAGCTATTAAAAGGATTTTCAGATATCTCAAGGGGACTCCAAATCTAGGAATTTGGTACCCTAGAGAGTCTGGTTTTGATCTAATTGGCTACTCAGATGCAGACTATGCAGGTTGCAAAATAGACAGGAAAAGTACAACAGGCTCCTGCCAATTCCTGGGAAACAAGCTTGTATCATGGTTTAGCAAAAAGCAAAATTCAGTCTCTACTTCTACAGCTGAGGCTGAATACATTGCTGCTGGAAGTTGCTGCTCTCAAGTGTTATGGATGAGGAATCAACTCCTTGATTATGGACTACATGTTGATAGAATTCCTATTTTTTGTGACAACACAAGTGCCATAGCCATAACAGAGAATCCTGTGCAGCACTCAAGGACCAAGCACATTGATATCAAGTACCACTTCATTAGGGAACATGTGATGAAAGGTACAGTGGAACTTTATTTTGTTCCAAGTGAACAACAAATTGCAGACATATTTACCAAGCCACTTGATGAATCAACATTCACAAGATTGGTAAGTGAGCTAGGTATGCTTAATTACTCTTAATATTCATGTCCTCATTGCAATTTGAATTGAAGCCTGAAATGTATTAGCTGCAAGAACAAATTTGATTTTTAACATAGATTATTCCATCAACGGATATTCCCTATCCGTTGAAAGTCAAAATTGTTCTGTCAACGGATGTTCATTATCCGTTGAAAGTCATATACATTTCTGGAATTTTTATCCGTCAACGGATAAAACTGAAGTGCTCTTCAACGGATGACAGTTTACCTTATCTGTTGAAATATCACATCAGTCGATTCAAGTGTTTCACAGCCGTTAATTCTATTGTCTTAACCGTTGATACTCATACATACAGCTGTATGTATTTATTTTAAAGGTAGTTTTCAGAATACTTACAGTTTATTCTTAAACGGCTGAAATTCACTTACACATATTTATTGTTTAATCTCTTATTATTTTTTTTTAGAAAGTATATAAGCCCTTCTGATTTTTCATTTTTACTTTACGCTTTCTTGAAATTTCAAAGCTTTTACCATTTTCTCTCTGCAAAACCTTCAAGTTATTCTCTGCAATTTCTACTCACAACAATGGCACCAGTAGTAAAGATTATGTCTCAATCTGGGTTCATCTATGAGAAGAACAATTTCATAGCTTTGGTAGAAAAGAATGAAGCCCACTCAGATTATCACAAAATGATGGACTTCATCAAAAACTGTAAACTTAGCTATGCAATGCTGGAAGCCCCAACGATTTACTGTGAAGTAGTTGAGGAGATTTGGACATCTGCTGAGTTCAACTCCATAGATATGACTATCTCCTTCACTCTCAAAGGTAAAAATCACCGTGTTAACTGTGATGACTTACTAGCATGTTTTAAATTACCTGAGAACAATGCCATGACACCACACACTGATAATGATGTATCCAGCATGTTAGATTCCATAGGTTATTCTCTTAACTCTGCTAGTTTAGGGAGTATTAGAAGAAAAGGCCTTAGGAAAGAATGGAGTTTTCTTGGGGATGCCTTTATCAAGGTTTTCTCTGGGAAAATTAGCAATTTTGATGCCATAACTTCATCTCTTGTTAATATGCTCTATATGCTTGTTTCTGATAGGTATTTTAATTTTAGCAACTATATTATGCTAGAATTGGGTACTAGATTAGGTAACAAAGCTAATAGACCTAATAACATCTATTATGCTAGATTCTTTATATTATTGGCTAACCATGTTGCTGAAGGTTTGGTCATTACGAATGAGAATAATAAACTCAAGTGCTGGGCACAAGAGAAAAGAGTTCTTGCAGATTTATTGAGAATGGATCTCAACAGCAGTGTGCCATTGGTATATTTACCAATCATGAATGCACCTCAGGTAGGTGAGGTAATTGCTTCTACAACTCCTACTTCTTCCAACCCCTCTATTTTTTTATCTTCTAGTGTGGCCATGGAATCTGTGACAATGCCCCAACAGATTCCTACCAAGGTCACCAAAACTAAACTTTCAAAATCAAAGACAAAGAAAACCACCTCTGTTGTTTCTCAAAAGACAACAGTTGTAACACCTACCATTAACCCTGAGGGGAGTGAACAGGGTGTGAGTGGTGAGGGGAGGGGTGAACATCAAAGAAACCCCCAGGATAAGGAAGGAGAGAAAAGTGTTTCCCAAGCTAGCCAAGCCACAGTTTCTCAAAAAGCTGTGGTGGTTGAAAAGGTTACTAGCATATCCCTAGCTGCATCCTCCCAAAAGGATGTAACTATTGAAAATAGTTCCCAACCAGGAACACACAAACAAGGGAGGGACACTAAAGCCAAACACTCACCAACAAAAGCCTTTATTAGAAGAAAGAGAGCTAGAACCCAATCTTCTACACAGGGTGCACACACTGCACAGATACATCCATCTGTATCTATGCCTTCTCAAACTCAGTTTGATGTGGCTCCAACAAATGTGGAGTCACTGCCCCATTCTCTCACAATTAACACACATCAATCATCACACACTTCTTCACCATCTCTAGATATGGATATGTTATTCCCATCAATTCCTGATTCTCCCTCTTTACAACTCAGGGAGGAGCCCCACTCAAATATAGGTGATCATCATCTTTTAGATGATTTGTTGGATCACCCGCAAATTCTTTCAGATGTAATTGAAGGATCTGTGTCACCAAAACTCATATCAATCTACACAGATTCAACAGTTATATCACTTTCAAGTTCTACTTCTTTTCCTTCTTCAACGGATATCACTCATCCGTTGACAAGTGGTTGTTCTTCAACGGATAAGCTTAACAGCAGTTATCCGTTGATACCATCAGTTTCACCTTCAACGGCTATTCCTCATCCGTTGATAGTCTCTACACACACAACTGAAACAATTCCAAGTGTAGAAGACTTGATTACTGTACAATCACTTCTAGGACTGAGGGAAGGGAGTGACAATTTGAATGAGAGGCTGGGTTGCTCCCAGGCAAAAGGAGAGATTGAGAGCTCAAATATGCATGCTATTTCTTCCAGCATGGCAAAAGTAAGTGAGAGGAGTACCACCTTAGTAGGTGAAGGTGAGGGAGTGAGTTGTGTGAGCCAGGGGGAGCCCCTGATGCAAGAACATAGAGAAAATGAGAGAAAGGCAGGTACAGCAGATATAAGGATGGATCCAGCCATTGCTAATGAGTCAATGATTGTGAATGATGCTGAAAAGGAAAGACAATTTCAGCAACATTACAAAGCTGTAATTGATAACATTTCCTTGGATGCTGACACTTTTACTTATCCTGTTTCAGCCTATCAAGTATTGGCTGCACAGGGCAATGTGGAGGCAGAAAAGACACTACTTCTAGTACATACAACAACATCTCTTCAAAGGGACAAAACTGCTATTAACAAGATGCCTTCAACAGCTGGTGAGTCATTTGAAGAATTTGGAGTAAATTCTGATGATGATGACTTTGTTTCTTCTGATGGAAGCATGAACTTAGGGGGAGATGAAGGCCCTAGTTCTATTCCAAATCTACCTGAATGGGCTTTCACAAAGGAGTCTACAACAGGGCAATTCAATGTCTCCTTAGTCAAACAAATCAGTACTATCAGACAGGCCATTCAGAAACTTCTCATGCTGGTACAAAGGCTATCCTTACAGCTCACTTGGACTCACTGCATCTCATGAAGTTGCAGCAAGTAAACAGAATCTGAGTGTAGATGAACTCAGAAAGGATATTGCTGACTTGAAATCCTACAATTCTGAAAAATTGGATTCAGTCATGCCCTTTGGTACAATTCAGGACATTTTGTTGAGATTGAAAAAGGAATCAAATACTGAAAAGAGGCTGGCCAAATTGGAAGACAGAGTTCAAGTTATTGAAGATTCTGTGGCCACCATTCTTCACAACCAACAATCTCAAACAAATCTACTTATGCAGCTGGAAAAAGCACAGGGCTTGACCCCTCTCCTTGATGATAACAAAAAGGGGGAGAGTAAAAGGGAAGGGGAAGGAGAGCCATCTACAAAAATCCAAATATCTAAAGTGCTAGTTCCTGCCATCACTACTTCTCCAATCATTCAAATCAAAGGAAAGCTTGATGGAATTGATTTAAACCAGCTAGTAGCAGCTGAAATTCAAGTGAAAGAGCAAAGGAGGAGAATTGATGAAAGGATGCAACAGCTGTTTGGCTCAACACAAGATAAATCAATATCTGTGAAACATAGCACAAAGGTTGAACCAATCAATATGGAGCACAAGCCAGAAAGGAGAAATAAGGTTGGAGAGACTTCTTTCAAGAATCTAAAACCTATGGTTCTCAAGCCCAACACCAGATCCAGCAAGGACTCCACAAAGAACCCTCTTGACTTTGCTCAGATGAAAGAAGTGGACTTTCCTCTTCCAAAGCCTGATGAAGACAAAGTTTTGGGTACAAGCATCATAAAACATAAGGAGACCATGGATGAGGCAGTAAGGAGAAACATGGCTATTATCTTTAGAGAGGGAAAGAGCATATGTGTGATGCAAGGACATCCCAAATTCTCAATAGCCAAGAGGGAAGAAACCAAAAGGTTAAAGAAAGAAGCTGAGAAACTCAAGGCTGACAAAAGAGCACAAGCAAAGCTTGAACAAAAGCTAAAGTCAAGTCTAGTTGAAAATGAGAAAGGAATTGAAGTCAGGGGTGAAGACAAGATTGCAAACTTAGATGAGGTTTTTGGGAGTATATTTGGTGAAAGCATGGAGGAAAAAGAGAAATGGCAGAAGGGAAATAGAAGAAAGGCCAAGGCACATAGAAGGAGTGAAGGCAACACTGAAGAAACTAAATCTCTACCTTCCATACCTGAACCCTTTGTTGCTGATCCCACTATAAACATCCATGGTGAACCAATCATCCCAAAAGAGGAACCTATTGATTGGGACACCATCAATTTGCCTACCTTTTTAACCACTCTTCCACTACCAAAGAAACAGAAAAGAAAATCCAAATCTACACCTCCCCTAAACTCTAAGAAATTCACTCAAAAACACAAACCTAACCCTAAGCCACCCATTTCTAAAGATGATTATGTTCACATCTGTGACATAAAAGAAATTTCAGACATTGAACTCTATCTGGATGAGCTGGAGGATGTAAGGGGAATTGCTGCTTACAGACAGCTACTAGAGAGATTGGTGTTCTGATACAAAGGAGCTGGGGAAAGAACATGGCCTCTCTAGAGGATTCTGAATGAAGGCTACTCTACCTTGATTAGAGTCTTTTCAGCCATACAAAAGGATTCTGGCTTTACCAGGACTGCCAAGACGGAAATTCTCAACAAGATTGCCAACATAAGGAAAACTTGGAGGGAGCCCAATGCTTTGCCCAGAACCTTACTCATTCAAGAAAGGGGAACTACAATTCACAAATCACCTCATTGGTTGATGGAATTCAGAGATGATAAAGGAGTCAGAAGATTTTTCAGACTTGAAGACCAACTCAAGATTGCCAGCAATGAAACTCTCAAAGAAATGCAATCTAAGTTGGATATCAGTGATGAAGATGAAGCTGAATTCTTCAGACAACTCCAACTCCAAATTAAGGAAAATGACAAAGGGCTAGGAAAGAAAACCAGGGATCAAAGAAGAAAAAGATGATTTGCTCAGGCTAGAGGAGCACCCTTGGAAACACTGTAAATCTTCAATTACCTTCTAGTACATACACTTTTGCAGCACTTTTAAATTTCTACTTAGTTTCAGTTCATATATTTGTTAAGTGTTCTGTTATCATCAAGTTAACCTTGAATTTATGTCTACAATTCTTATAGACATAAATAGGGGGAGATTGTTAGGAATATATGTGCATTAGTTTGATGATATGTTTAACAAAACACTTAAGTAGAAATCTAGTGTTTGTAGCCTCAACGGATAAGACCACTTTTGGCTATCCGTTGATGGTGTAGCTTTACTTAGAAATAAGTCTAGTGTTGTAGCACATTTCAGTCTCTGAATTTGAGATATAATTCTTAAATGTTGAGGGAAATTATAAGTCATGTTGACTACTAAAGGATATGCAGATAGGAAGGCCAATTGTAAATATTTCATGCCTTGTAATTTTGTATAAATGAAATGGTGTCAACGGATAACTTAAAGACCTTCAACGGATGAGAAACAAAGCTTCAAACGGATGTCTCTAAAGCTTCAACGGATAACCTCCTCAACGGATGAGTGCATCAACGAATAGAGCTTCAACTGCTAACACATCAACGGATAAAGCCATCAACGGATGAAGGCTTCAACGGATGTTCTGTTAAATAGCAGTTGACAAGTGGTAGTTGTACCTACAAACAGAGGCACATGGGTTGACAGAGACAACTGAGATGTGGTAGCCTATTTCAGGAACATCAGAAAAAGCAGCCGTTCTACTCTAGTATAAAAAGGCAATAGTCAACAATGCACTGGAGTAAAATGGAGAAGAAACAAGTGGAGAACTTATTTTATTATTGTACTTTTATCTTTGTCTTCACTTGTAACTTGGTGGTTATATAAACCAAGTAGCAGCTAGTAATTAGAAGAGAATTTTTTCCAGAGCTGTTTAGAAAAATCTGAGAAAAATTATCTAGTTTGTACTAGGATGCAGCTGTGATCAACTTCTTGAATCACAGATTTTCTGAAATACCATCTCTAGTGGAACAACAAATCCACCAGAAAGTTTTTAAGGTCTGTTGTGTTCTGTACTTTTGTGCTTGAATATATATCTGTCTGTATTAGCTTAAAGCAATTCACACACTTGTTTATCTTAAACACACAGCCTTTGAAACTGCTCAAAACTTGAAAAAGTTTTGAGATTTACATTCAACCCCCTTCTGTAAATCTCATTGTTAGTTCACTAGGAATAACAGTCTTTACCGGGTTGTTCCTATTATCGGTGTTATGACCAGGGTATCGTCATGAAGAAATTTCACACCCTCTAAGTCAGAATCATCAAATGTCATTATTACTCATGTCCTAGCCCTCTACGGGGCTTCTCCGACAATATGCATTACTTCTCTAGTGTATGCTTTCCTTGATTTATTTGGATGAACCAGCAGCCGTTGGTCCTCTAAAAATTATATTTATCACTAGCCCTCGGGGTCGTGGACCTCCAAATATTTTGTTAATCACCGGTCCCCTAGGTTGGGGATTTCACCCTGATCGTCCTGATCCCTTTTGCGATCATCAAAGTTCCTTCTTCCATTATTATTCCTATCTCCTCCATCTCCAGTATACTTGCTTAGCCTTCCCTTTCGAATAAGGAATTCTATTTCATCTTTTAGCTGCCTACACTCATCGGTGTCATGTCCGGTTGTCCTTGTGAAATCTACAATACTTGCTTTATCTAGCTTAGTAGGATCAGCTTTCAGGGGTTTAGGCCAATGACTTCCCTATCTCTTTCAATTCCATCAAGATCTGGCTTTAGGAGCATTAACTTAGCATTTAA